>NC_041385.1:425609215-425645753 GCF_002162155.2 Triticum dicoccoides
TGGGGGCGAGTGGGAGGAGGGACCAAGGGGGCGCGGCGTCGGCGTCCTTATCTCCTCCTTGTCGCCGGCGAGGGGGTCTGGTGGCGACGCTCCCCTGTTCCGACCCGGGTCGGGGGAACAGGAAGGGAGACGGTAGGGGGAGGCGGGCCGGGCTGGCTGGGCCGGTCGGCTGGGTTAGCTGGGCCAGTTGGCCCAGGGGGGTTTCGGGGGGGATTTTCCCTTCTCTTTCTTTCTTTCTTTCTTTTCTTTATTTTTCTTTTCCCTTTTCTGTTTTATTTAATTTAGGGCATTTAGGTATTTTATAAAATCGTGTCTTCTACACCAGAATTATCTATGTCATTTTTTGCACTGTTTGAACATTTTTGTTTCAACTTCTAAAAACTTTTGTTGTTTGCCATTTTTTTTAATTGATTTCTGGATCGGTTTGAACTTACGAAAGTTTAGCAACAGTAATCAAAGATGACATGGCATCATTAGGAGAGTTTACTGTAGCCTAATCATCCGGGCGTTAAAAATCTCCTCCACTACAAGAAATCTCGTCCCGAGATTTAGGAGGTAGAAGAAAACAGTGCGGGGTATTCTTCACGCAGACGATCCTCACGTTCCCAAGTGGCTTCATCTTCAGAATGGTGCGACCACTGAACTTTGAGGAACTTGATCGCCTTCCGACGCGTGCGGCGTTCAGCTTGGTCGAGAATGCGGACTGGATGCTCTTTATAGGAGAGGTCCCTGTTGTAATTCGAGCACTTCATGATCCACTCCTCGGATTGGGTCCTTGAAGCAACGGCGGAGCTGTGACACGTGGAACACATCGTGAACCTGAGAAAGGTTCGGTGGAAGCTCCAGTTGGTATGCCACTTTTCCACGCCTTTCCAGAATAGTGAATGGGCCAATATAGCGAGGAGCTAGCTTTCCCTTGATCCCGAAGCGGTGAGCACCCTTCATTGGTGTAACACGAAGATAGGCCTTTTCGCCAGGTTGATAGACCATATCTTTATGATGACGGTCATACTGACTCTTCTGACGTGACTGAGCAGTCTTGAGATGCTCGCGAATAATGCGGACTTGTTCTTCGGCATGTTGGATAATATCCGGACCGAAGAGTGGACGTTCCCCAGTTTCTGACCAGTTCAGAGGGGTTTGGCACTTTCGTCCATATAACACTTCGAAGGGGGCCATCTTCAGACTTGCTTGATAGCTATTGTTATAAGAGAACTCAGCATACGGGAGAGGTTCCTCCCATTTCTTGCCGAAGGAAATAACACAAGCTCGAAGCATGTCTTCGAGAACTTGGTTGACACGTTCAACTTGTCCTTGTGACTGCGGATGAAACGCAATACTAAAAGATAAGTGAGTCCCCATAGCTTCTTGGAAACTTGCCCAGAATCTTGAAGTGAATAAGCTGCCACGGTCTGAACTGATTACTAATGGAATACCATGAAGCGAGACAATTCTGGACATGTAGAGGTTTGCCAGCTGACTAGCACTGATCGTTTCCTTGACAGCCAGAAAATGTGCAACTTTAGAAAGCCGGTCAATGACGACAAGAATAGCATCATTACCTTTTTGCGATTTGGGAAATCCAGTGACAAAGTCCATTTCAACATGGTCCCATTTCCATTCAGGAATAGAGATAGGTTGCAGAGTTCCAGCAGGCCTTTGATGTTCTGCTTTGATACGACGGCAAACATCACACTCAGCAACATAGCGAGCAATGTCTTGCTTCATATTAGACCACCAGAATCTTTGACAAATGTCCTGGTACATCTTTGTACTACCATGATGGATACATAGAGGTGTATCATGAGCTTCTTTCATAACCTTCTAAGTCATATTCAGGTTTTCCTCCTTACACGGCACCACTAGGCGGCCTTTGAAGTAGAAGGCGCCATCATCAGCAATAGTGAAGAATGAGGGCTTTCCTTCTTTGAGGTCGCGCTTAATCTTGTGGGCTTCAGAGTCATATCCCTGTATTGTCTTGATGGAGCTCACGAGATCGGGTTCGGCAGCCAGGGTATAGAGGGAACCCTGGGAAACAACACGGAGATTCATCTTGCTAAACTCCTCAGGAGGGAGAGCAAGTGCACCCGGAGGAACAATATGGAGGTTCAGCTTTCTGAATTCTTCAACAAGTGAGGGCTGAACTTTGTGAATCTGGAGGTGGTTGCAGTAAGACTTGCGGCTCAAGGCATCAGCCATTACATTAGCCTTGCCTGGGGTATAGGAAATACCCAAGTCAAAGTCTGCAAGAATCTCCATCCATCTCTGCTGACGGAGGTTCAGGTCTGGCTGAGTAAACAGATACTTCAGACTTTGGTGGTCGGTGAAGATCTCGCAACGATTACCGAGAAGGTAATGTCGCCACTGCTTCAGTGCATGAATAACAGCAGCAAGTTCGAGGTCGTGAACTGGGTAGTTCTCTTCATGAGGGCGCAATTGCCGAGAGGCATAAGCAACCACTTTGCGCTCCTGCATTAGGACACAACCTAATCCTTGACGAGAAGCGTCGCAGTAAATGATGAAGTCCTTCTTAGTATCAGGTGGAGCTAGTACTGGGGCAGAAGTCAACTTGTCTTTGAGTGCCTGGAAGCTTTCCTGACATTTGTCTATCCATTAGAACTTGACGCCCTTATGCAACAGGTTAGTCAGAGGTCTGGCGATCTTGGAGAAGTTCTCGACGAATCGACGGCAATAGCTGGCGAGACCGAGAAAACTTCTGACTTGCTTAACGTTCTTCGGAGGAGTCCAATCAAGAATAGCCTGGACTCGTTCAGGGTTGATGGCAATACCATCCTTAGAGATGACATGCCCAAGATAGGTTACTTCGGGAAGCCAGAATTCACATTTGGAGAACTTGGCATAAAGTTGATGCTCTCGTAGCTTTTCTAGCACAAGACGAAGATGTTTAGCATGTTCCTCTTCGTTCTTGGAAAATACCAGAATATCATCCAGATAAACCACGACAAACTTGTCGAGGTAATCCATGAATATATAATTCATCAGAAGAGAGAAGGTGGCTGGAGCACTGGTTAAGCCGAAAGACATGACGGTGTACTCGTAAGATCCATATCGAGTCATGAATGCGGTCTTGGGGATATCCTCCTCACGAACACGGATCTGGTGGTAACCCAACCTCAAGTCGAGTTTAGAGAACACTGATGAACCAGCCAGTTGATCATACAGATCATTGATCCGAGGAAGAGGATACTTATTCTGAATGGTAGCTTGGTTTATAGGACGGTAGTCTTGGACTAATCGGTTTGTCCCATCTTTCTTCTTGACAAAGAGAGAAGGTGCCCCCAAGGAGAGCAACTTGGGCGGATGAAACCACTTCGAAGAGATTTATCGATTTCCTCCTTAAGCTCAAGGAGTTCATGCGGCGGCATCTTGTAGGGTCGCTTGGCTATAGGAGTGGTGCCTGGTTTCAAGTCGATGATGAATTCGACAGCTCTAGCAGGGGGAATCCCTGGGAGTTCTTCAGGAAAGATGTCGAGGAAGTCACGCACGATGGGAATGTTTTCAATGCCCTCGAGTGGTGCGGCATTCAATGCATTCAATGCATAGAGCCTTGCCTCATTCTGAACCAGACGAGCATTGTAGCATATTATTTCATCAGAAGGGTGTAGCAGATGGACGGTCTTGGTGGCGCAAACTATAGAAGCAGTATGCGCCTTTAACCAATCCATTCCCAGAATGAGGTCAATGTTAGACGACTTCAGGATAATGGGCGAGGCGCGAAATTCCAACCCTTCGATTTCCACAGGGACGTCGATGCCAACCATGGAGGTCTGACATTGTCCCGCGGGGGTTTTTACCACTACCGAAGTGTTCATCTGTTCACATTTAACGTCGTGCTTGTATGCAAAATCTTCTGACATGAATGAATGCGATGCACATGTATCAAATAAAACGGATGCTGGTACTGAATTTACGAGGAGTGTACCCATCACAGTAGCAGGCTGGTCTTGGGCTTCGTTCAGATCAATGTGGTTGGCATGAACACGACCATAAGACTTGGCCTTGTTGTTGCGGGGCTGGTTGTTTCCACGGCCAGTGGCGGGAAGGGCCAGTTGATTCTGATTCTGATTGCAATCCCTAGCACGGTGACCTGGTTGACCACACTTGTAGCACAGGCCATTATTGGGAGTGGGAACAGGAGCTTGGGGTGGCGGAGCTGGAAGCCTTGGCTGCCTAGTTGGAGCAGTAGGCAGACGAGGTGCAGCATAAGACTGCCTTGGGGCAGGTGCATTCGGCTGGTACATGCTGTTGGGAATCCATATCTTGCGCTTTTGCGAGGACGGGCCCGAAGATGAGCCCGTGTCACGGTTGCGCCTGTGAGAGCTCTGGTATTCCTGCAGGCCAGTTTCGACATTGATGGCCTTGTTCACCAAGGTGGCAAAATCGGCAAAGTCATGCACTAGAAGTGTGAGCTTGATGTCAGCTTGAAGGCCGTCACGGAACTTCTCCTGTCTGCGTGCATCAGTTGCAATGTCTTCTTCAGCATAGCGGAACAAGTCCAGAAACTCCCGCTGATAAGCTTCCACAGTTTTGTTGCCCTGTGTGAGGTTGCGGAACTCACGCTTCTTCCTGTCCATGATCCCCTGAGGAATGAAGCGGGCACGAAAGGCAGCTTGAAAGTCTGGCCAGGTGATGATTGTCCCAACTGGCAGAGTATGCCGGTGGCTGTCCCACCATTGAGCTGCGGGTCCCTTTAGAAAGAAGGAAGCAAAGGTGACATAGCGGGCAGGGGCTACCTCAGCAGACTCCATCTCATAGGTGATGTCACGGAGCCAGTCATCAGCATCCAGCGGCTGAGTTGAGTTGCGGTACACGGTTGGGTTGAGGCGCATGAAATCCTGCAGAGTCACTTGGGCTGGCTGCTCATTCATATTGGGGCGAGGGAACTGAGCCATCACATTCTCCATGAACTGGCGATTCATCTCGAGCTGTTGGACCATACCAGCCATGTACTCAGGCGGTGGTGGGGCGTTGTCGCCACGACCACGACCAGCTGGTCTAACCATTCTGCTAATATATAACAGGGGTAGTTCGGCATTGAGAAATTTGCATAGACAAGAATCATTCATGATGAAACATGCATAATGAAAGGAGCACGACAGATACTACATAGTAGTCGGCATATCTTACAAAAGGGGTCGGACATTGAGTTCAGTACACAGAGTTCAGTACATAGACTAAGTCATCATAGGCGGCATGCAGGCTCGCGGCGAATGCATCTAATACTAATAAGCAAGACTACATCAGTCCCAGGAGGTACTGTGGAGGTAGTCGTAGCCCAACAACTAGTAGTGAGGCAACAGATAGTCCACGTCAGCGGCCTGGGGGCCGCGGATACTCTGGTGTAGAACCCGACGCTCAGGTGGCAGAAGAGGACCAAGTGCGGGAGAGTAGCCTCCCACCTCTGGCCAACCGACACCGTCGGGCATCACGGTCCTGGCTGGGTAGATCGCAGAACGCAGTAGCTATCTAGATAGAACAAAGGGGTGCAACAGCGTCAGAGCCCTGTAAAGGTGCCGACGAGTGGTGTACAACTCACAGCGAAGAGCTCGGTTAGCTCGGTCCAACCCATCAGCATGCAGAACCAGTCTCTGATGGTGGAAGGGCTCTCGAGTGACGGTGGAGTAGGCAGCAGTGTAGTATCCCTCCGCACCAACATCGGATGCGATAGCAATGTGCCTGAAAGGGGAAGTGTCCAACGCCTGATACTCTCCACGAAGACGTGTCAGAGCAGCATAGGCAGCATCGTGAACTGCCATCTCGATGGTCACTCCAACACCATAAGCGGTGTGCAGCACAGTAGTGGAGTCATACTCCCGAGAGTAGAGGTGGACGATGGCACGGTACTGCTCCTGATTAAAGTCCTGGTACTCCTCATAGACGGTGTACTCAGGGTGCCAGCAATAACCCAGATAGGTCATCATCTCAGCTAGCACAGCAAGTGATCCTGAGGCACCAATGGCCGCCGTGTGGCGCACGACCTGCCTCGTGGGTTCCATCTGAAAACAAAGATGTTTCAATGGAGTCAAATGACAATGCGGGTACTATTCAAAATACTATCCTACAGAATAACTATGGCTTATCCAACTTTGGGGTGAACGTGGTAACGGAATCCTAATGTTAGAGTTAGTAAATTCATTTAACCCGAGTAGGAGAGAGTTCAGAGCCCCAGAGTAAAGGTCGAGGAGTAAAAGTTCCTAATACCACCCAATGGCGACGTGGGCCCGTAAGGCACACAGCCAAGTTAGTAAAAGTTTTGTAGTTACTAGACTCGACTTCGGCCAAGGAGTGTGGAAGGGGGATTCCTACAGGCAGTCGGCTCTGATACCAACTTGTGACGCCCCGATTCAATCGTACACTAATCATGCACGCAAACGTGTACGATCAAGATCAGGGACTCACGGGAAGATATCACAACACAACTCTAAAACATAAATAAGTCATACAAGCATCATAATACAAGCCAGGTGCCTCGAGGGCTCGAATACAAGTGCTCGATCATAGACGAGTCAGCGGAAGCAACAATATCTGAGTACAGACATAAGTTAAACAAGTTTGCCTTAAGAAGGCTAGCACAAACTGGGATACAGATCGAAAGAGGCACAGGCCTCCTGCCTGGGATCCTCCTAAACTACTCCTGGTCGTCGTCGGCGGGCTGCACGTAGTAGTAGGCACCTCCAGTGTAGTAGTCGTCATGGACGGTGGCGTCTGGCTCCTGGGCTCCAGCATCTGGTTGCGACAACCAGAAAGAAAGGAAAGGGGGGAAAAGGGGGGAGAAAGCAACCGCGAGTACTCATCCAAAGTACTCGCAAGCAAGGATCTACACTACATATGCATGGGTATATGTGTAAAGGGCCATATCGGTGGACTGAACTGCAGAATGCCAGAATAAGAGGGGGATAGCTAATCCTGTCGAAGACTACGCTTCTGGCAGCCTCCGTCTTGCAGCGTGTAGAAGATAGTAGATTAAAGTCCTCCAAGTAGCATTGCATAGCATAATCCTACCCGGCGATCCTCTCCTCGTCGCCCTGTTAGAGAGCGATCACCGGGTTGTATCTGGCACTTGGAAGGGTGTGTTTTATTAAGTATCCGGTTCTAGTTGTTATAAGGTCAAGGTACAACTCCAAGTCGTCCTGTTACCGAAGATCACGGCTATTTGAATAGATTAACTTCCCTGCAGGGGTGCACCACATAACCCAACACGCTTGATCCCATTTGGCCGGACACACTTTCCTGGGTCATGCCCGGCCTCGGAAGATCAACACGTCGCAGCCCCACCTAGGCATAACAGAGAGGTCAGCACGCCGGTCTAAATCCTACGCGCGCAGGGGTCTAGGCCCATCGCCCATTGCACGCCTGCACGTTGCGTACGCGACCGGAAGCAGAACTAGCCCCCTTAATACAAGAGCAGGCTTACGTTCCAATCCGGCGTGCGCCGCTCAGTCGCTGACGTCATGAAGTGCTTCGGCTGATATCACGACGTCGAGTGCCCATAACTGTTCCCGCGTAGTTGGTTAGTGCGTATAGGCCAGTAGCCAGACTCGGATCAATTACCAAGATCTGATTAAGCGTGTTATTATGAAGTAACCGCGGACGCCGACCAGGGCCAGGCCCACCTGTCTCCTAGGTGGTCTCAACCTGCCCTGTCGCTCCGCCACAAAGTAACAGTCGGGGGCCGTCGGGAACCCAGGCTCACCTCTACCGGGATGGAGCCACCTGTCCTTTCAGCCCCCACATAGGAATCACTTGCGGGTACTCAACGAGCTGACCCAACTTTAGTCACCATCTGTATAGTATGTATGTATAGTATATACCCGTGATCACCTCCCTAGTGATCACGGCCCGATAGTATAGCAAGGCAGACTGACAAGAGTGTAGGGCCAATGATGATAAACTAGCATCCTATACTAAGCATTTAGGATTGCGGGTAAGGTATCAATGACTGTAGCAACAATGACAGGCTATGCAACAGAATAGGAGTAACCGAACAGTAACATGCTACACTACTCTAATGCAAGCAGTATAGAGAAGAATAGGCGATATCTGGTGATCAAGGGGGGGCTTGCCTGGCTGCTCTGGCAAGAGAGAGGGGTCGTCAACTCCGCAGTTGAACTGGGCAGCAGCAACATCGGTCTCGTAGTCTACCGGAGAGAAGAGGGGGAAGAAACAATGAATACAATGCAAACAGATGCATAACGATGCATGACAAAGCAATGCGTGATGCTAGGCGTGCCCTAACGCGGTATGAGGTAATACCGGTGAAGGGGGGAAACATCCGGGAAAGTATTCCCGATGTTTCGCGTTTTCGGATAGAGGAACCGGAGGGGGAAAGTTGCGTGTTCGGTATGCTAGGGGTGTGTGGCGGACGAACGGGTTGCGTATCCGGATTCGTCTCGTCGTTCTGAGCAACTTTCATGTAGAAAGTATTTTCATCTGAGTTACGGATTAAAAGATAGGATTTTCTAAAGATTTAACTCATTTTTTGATTTTAATTATTTATTTAAATCCAACATTATCCAAAACAGTGAATGATGACGCAGGCATGACATCAGAGTGATGTCAGCAGGTCAACTGGTCGGTTGACCAGTCAAACCAGACAGGTGGGTCCAGTGGGTCCCACATGTCATTGTCTGGGTCATAAACAGGGGGGGTTTAGTCTAACTAAATGGGTTAATTAGTGGGTGGGACCCAGTAGTCAGTGACTATTTAGTTAATTAAATTAATTAACGAAATAATTAGCATTTTATTTCTTTACAAAATGTTATAAATGGCGCGGGCCCGCATGTCAGTGGCAGTAGCTGCCACATCAGCGTAGTTGACCCGGTCAACTTGGCCAGTTGGGGCCCCCAGGCCCACTGGCAGTGACCCAGGGTGGGGCCCCACGCATGCCACGTCAGCCGCCGGCATTTAGACGCCGGCGAGTTTGTTTTTGCGGCGGCGCAGCTCAGGCGAGCGTCGGATTTCGCCCATGGAGCACCAAATCGAGCGCGGCCAAGCTCTCTGGAACGGCCTCTTCGCGCCGCGTCCGATGGAGGGGAGCACGTCGGCGGGGGTGGCCGATATCGAGCGCTACAAGCTCGACGGTGGCGAGGTGGTTCGGGCGTGAGATGAAGACGGCGACGCAGCGCGCGTCGGGGCTAACGGGAAGGCTAGGGTGGAGCTGCGCGACGCGCTGAGCACAAAGGGCTCGGCCCCGTGGCCATTTGGTCACCGGAAGGGCGTCGGCGACGCGCGCAGGCGGCGGCGCAGTCGGGTCCCCGGCGGGAAACACGCTAGGAGGCACGGGGAGGCTAGTGCGCGGGCGCGTAGGGCTCCGATGAGCATCAGGAGCACGATGTCGTGCTCAGACGAGCACGACGGAGAGCATGGCCACGGCAGCGAGGCGATCCGCGACGACGGGCTCACGGTCACGGCGATGAGGTAGCTACAATGCACGAGGGGCTTAACGAGAAGGAGTAGGAGGCGGAGGAGCTCACCGTGCGGCACGCAAGATGGCCCGTGGTGGTTTAGTAGCAGCAGGGGGCGTCGTCGGAGTTAGTGAAGAATGGCGGCGACCGGAGATGTGGAAGGAGGTGAACCGTTGCAGCAGCGCCTCCTAGCTCCAGCTGTAGCCACCGGTGGACGAGGAAGACGATGGCGAAGCCGACGGACACGCTGGCGAGGCGAGGCGATGGCTGTGTCTGTGCGTTCACGGCGGCGGGTCCATGGCAGCGCTCGGACGTGGTGGAGAACGAGGGGGAGAGCGAGGTGGATCTGAGGGGGGAGGCGCAGGGACCGAGGGGAGAGTGGGGGCGAGTGGGAGGAGGGACCGAGGGGGCGCGGCTTCGGCGTCCTTATCTCCTCCTCGTCGCCGGGGAGGGGGTCTGGTGGCAACGCTCCCCTGTTCCGACCCGAGTCGGGGGAACAGGAAGGGAGACGAGAGGGGGAGGCGGGCCGGGCCGGCTGGGCCGGTCGGCTGGGTTAGCTGGGCCAGTTGGCCCAGGGGGGTTTCGGGGGGGATTTTCCCATCTCTTTCTTTCTTTCTTTTCTTTATTTTTCTTTTCCCTTTCCTGTTTTATTTAATTTAGGGCATTTAGGTATTTTATAAAATCGTGTCTTCTACACCATAATTATCTATGTCATTTTTGGCACTGTTTGAACATTTTTGTTTCAACTTCTAAAAACTTTTGTTGTTTGCCAATTTTTTTATTGATTTCTGGATCGGTTTGAACTTACGAAAGTTTAACAACAGTAATCAAAGATGACATGGCATCATTAGGAGAGTTTACTGTAGCCTAATCATCCGGGCGTTACAGATATAACCCCCTGCCCCCGCCTCGCAGCGCGCTGGTGGGCGGTAGTACCGCTCAGAGCGGTAGTACCGCGCACCACTAGCGGTAGTACCGCTCAGCAACCAAACGGCCTCTAGACAAACGACAAAAGCTCAAAAAAAAGAAACGAGAAAGCACAGCTAAGACGAAGGAAAGACCAACACGGCCACAATCACACTAACAACGGTCCAGAGCCCACTTCTTCAAAACAACCACAAGAAAGTAGAGCGAGCTCTGGCCTCTCTCAAGAGAGGGCGGTGGCCGGAGCCACCTATGTTTGAGTCAATTGGTATGGCACCGCGAAGAATTATCCTTGGGCCCATGACCAAAACTCGTATTTGAAACACAAGTACCATCAAAAATGGCTAATGTGAAAGAGTTGATCGTTTTATGCATAATGGGGGGAGGGAGAGTTCATTGAGAGAACAACACTCCCCCTATGTCCATGCCTACATCTAAACTAGACAACAAATTGAGTGAGGTGGGGCGTGCAAGGGTTCAAGTCACATTGCTCGAATCAATGATATTTAGCTCATGCCTTAACTCGCGAAATCTTGCTTCATCCAAGGGCTTCGTGAAGATATCTGCAAGGTTATCATGAGTGTTGACATACTTGAGCTCGATCTCCCCTCGCCTGATGTGATCCCGGATGAAATGATACCGAATCTCAATATGCTTCGTCTTGAAGTGTTGCACCGGGTTGAGAGAAATCTTGATGGCACTTTCATTGTCACACCAAAGAGGCACTTTGTCACAATTGACACCATATTCCTTTAAAGTTTGCCTCATCCATAAGAGTTGTGCACAACAACTACCGGCCGCCACATATTCCGCTTCGGTGGACGAGAGAGACACACAACTTTGCTTCTTGGAAGACCAACTCACCAAAGAGCACCCAAGAAACTGGCACCCTCCAGAAGTGGACTTCCTATCCACTTTGTCTCCCGCCCAATCGGAATCCGTAAATCCTTCAAGCTTGAAGTTTGCCCCTCTTGGGTACCATAAGCCAAAGTTTGGGGTATGAGCCAAATATCGAAAGATTCGCTTGACCGCCACATAGTGACTTTCCTTCGGTGCGGCTTGAAACCATGCACACATGCCCACACTCAACATGATATCCGGTCTAGATGCACAAAGGTAAAGCAAGGAGCCAATCATGGAGCGATATACCTTTTGATCCACCGCTTTACCATTGGGATCAATGTCAAGTTGGCACTTGGTGGGCATTGGTGTAGTAGCCGGCTTGACATCACTTAGCTTGAAACTTTTTAGCATGTCTTGAGTGTATTTGGCTTGGTTGATGAAAGTACCTTCTCTTTGTTGTTTGATATCAAAACCAAGGAGGAACTTCAACTCTCCCATCGAAGACATCTTGAACTTGGAAGTCATGAGAGCGGCAAATTCCTCATTGAAAGCTTTGTTAGGGGAACCAAAGATAATATCATCAACATATAGTTGGTATACAAACAACTCCCCTTTGACCTTCTTAGTAAAAAGAGTGGGATCGATTTGCCCCACCTCAAATCCACGATCTTGTAACAACTCGGTAAGGTGGTCATACCACGCACGTGGGGCTTGTTTAAGGCCATAGAGTGCCTTATCGAGTTGATACACATGATACGGGAAGTAGGGATCCTCGAACCCGGGGGGTTGCTTGACATAGACCAACTAATTAATAGGACCATTAAGAAAAGCACTTTTGACATCCATTTGTTGCAACTTAAAGTTGTCATGGGAAGCATAAGCAATCAACAAACATATGGATTCAAGACGAGCAACGGGAGCAAAGGTTTCACCGTAGTCGATACCCTCGACTTGGGAGTAGCCTTGTGCTACCAATCTTGCCTTGTTGCGAAGGATGTTCCCATGAGCATATTGCTTGTTCTTGAAAATCCACTTGGTTCCAATGACGTTGTGGTTCCCTGATGGCCTTGGCACCAATCTCCACACCTTGTTGTACTCGAAGTTGTTGAGTTCTTCATGCATGGCATTGAGCCAATCCGAGTCTTCGAGCGCCTCATAGACCTTTTGGGGTTCAACACAAGAGACAAACGCGTGATGTTCACAATAGTTTGCTAATTGTCTACGAGTGCTTACCCCCTTTCTTAGGCTTCCAACCACGTTTTCCATGAGATGGCCTTGGGTGGTGAGCTTGGAAGCAATCTTCGCGGCACGACGCTCTAATTCCTCCTCGGGTGTGGAAGGAGGAGGGTTAACTTGATTATCTTGAGCGTCGTCTTGAGCTTGTTCTTGATCTTGAGCTTGCTCATGATCTTGAACTTGCTCGAGGGGGAGAACTTGACCTTGGGCATCATTTAGAGGTTCACCAGCATCTTGAGGTTGATCTTGCCCTTGGTCTTGTTCACGAGGTTGAGGGCCTTCACTTTGTTCTTCGGAAGCGTGTGGGTCTTGGGGAGGTGATGGCTCCACTTGAGTGGAGCATTGTCCTTCTCCTTCGGCCACAAGGGGTTCCTCAATGGGTAGAATATGACCAATACCCATTCTTCTTATGGCTTGGGGAGGAATTTCATCACCTACATCACAAGTACCACTTTGCTCCACTTGGGAGCCGTTATTTTCGTCAAACTCCACGTTACACGTCTCCTCAATGAGTCCGGTGGACTTGTTGAGAACATGGTAAGCATGAGAGTTTGTAGCATAACCAACAAATATGCCCTCATGATCTCTAGCCTCAAATTTAGACAAACGAACACCTTTCTTGAGAATGAAACACTTACAACCGAACACCCGGAAGTACTTGAGGTTGGGCTTGTTGCCGGTGAGTATCTCATAAGGAGTCTTGTTCAAGCCTTTGCGGAGATAGAGCCGATTGGATGCATGACATGCAGTGTTGATGGCTTCGGCCCAAAAGTTGTATGGAGACTTGAACTCTGCCATCATGGTCCTTGCCGCATCCATCAACGTTCGGTTCTTCCTATCTGCAACACCATTGTTGAGGGGTATAAGGAGCAGCATATTGGTGCTTGATCCCCTCATCAATAAGAAACTCATCCAAGGTGTAGTTCTTGAAGTCGGTGCCGTTGTCACTTCTGATTGTCAAGATCTTTGCATTATGCTGCCGTTGAGCTTCATTTGCAAAGTCGATGACGGTTTGTTGAGTCTCACTCTTCCTCTTGAAGAAGTATACCCAAGTGTATCTTGAATAATCATCCACAATCACCAAGCAATACTTTCTACCTCCAAGACTATCAAAAGATGGAGTCCCAAAGAGATCCATATGAAGGAGCTCCAAGGGTCTCTTCAAGTAGATGATGGTCGTGGGAGGGTGAGCCTTCTCATGAAGCTTTCCTTCAATACAAGCACTGCAAGCACGATCTTTGGCAAAACTAACATTTGTTACTCCACGGACATGGTCCTCCTTGAGAAGACTTTGCAAAGATCTCATATTGACGTGGGCCAAACGGCGATGCCAAAGCCATCCCACGTCAACTTTAGCCATTAGGCATGTCGCGGTCTTAGTGGGTCGCTCCGAAAAGTTAATCACATAGAGACCGTTCTCGACATGCCCAACAAAGGCTACTTTAAGAGTATTGCTCCACAAGAGGGCCATGGTATCAATGTCAAAGAAAGTAGGAAAACCCATGAGTGCAAGTTGACGAACGGAAAGCAAATTGTATGCAAGGGACTCAACAAGCATGACTTTCTCGATCGTTAGATCATGAGAAATGACAACCTTGCCAAGACCCAATACCTTAGAATGTGAGGCATCACCCCACTCAACATTGGTGGGCATAGATGGAATCTTTTGCACGTCCACCACCAAGTCCTTTCTTCCGGTCATATGATTTGTTGCTCCACTATCGAGCAACCATGATCCCCCACCGGAAGCAAACACCTACAAGATATCAATGCTTGGTTTTAGGTACCCATTTAGTAATGGGTCCTTTGATGTTAGTAACAAGGGTCTTAGGAACCCAAATAGACCATTCAATGTACTCATAAGGAGAACCAACGAATTTAGCATAAACATGTCCATCACTAGCATGGCACAACACATATGACGGGTTAAAGTCACCGGCTTTGTTGGAGGAAATGCTTTTGCCCTTTTGGACGTCAACTCCCTTCAATTTTTCCTTCTTCTCCTTAGGAGCACCCTCTCCCTCTTTCACAAAAGTTTGCTTGAGAGGAGGAGGACGTTTGGTCTTGTCGTTCTTCTTCTTCTTGCTCTTGGACTTGGGTGCAAACCCAATTCCTTCCTTGGCCACAACTTCCTTTTGATTGCTCAAAAGGTCGTTGAGGTTCTTCTCACCTTGAATGCATGTCACAAGGACTTTCTCAAGTTGATCCTTCAATTTGGCATTCTCCTCCACAAGATGCACATGCTCACAACACGGGTTAGTAGCACATGCATTATCAATTAACACCATATGAGGGAAGGTGGCCTTTTCCTTGGTTAGCTTAACTTGGAGTTGAGCATGAGACTCCTTGAGGTTAGCGTGAGCACCCTTCAAGACCTTGTGGGCCTTGTCAAGTATCTCAAACTCCTCTTTGAGTCTAGCATGATCAACCCCAAGTTTAGCCTTCTTGGAAGTTAGCACACGAGACACGACAAGAGCATGATCAAGATCTTTCTTTAACTTAGCATGGTCATTGTTGTATGACTCCTCAAAAGTCAAACGATGCACACACTCTTCCTCAAGAGCATTAGAGAGATCCGATATCTCATCGGCATAGTCACGACTATGACCTTCCATCTTAGAGATGGTTTCTTCGTGAGCCTCGATCGTGTCATTGGCCTCACCAAGTTGTTCCAAGAGAGCAACAAAATGCTTCTTGGACTTGCCCTTGAGCTTACTCATAAAAGACTCAAATTCATTCACTTCCTCATTAGACCCATCATGTTCATCAATGCAATCCTCCAAGGAGAGATTAGTAATGATGGTGGTTTTGATGTTGGGGGTTACCTTGTTTGAAGCTTTAGCCATGAGGCACTTGGCGGTGATGTTCTCGTTTGGTGAATCAAAGAGAGACACCCGTGTAGTAGTAGCAATGGCAACGGACGCCATGGCCATCGCTTCTCCATTTCCATCATCGTCGTCATCCTCTTGGTATTCTTCTTGAACCACCAACCCATGAGTGGGAGTCTTCTTGGCGAAGTTGTTCTTGTTGGGGAAGGACTTGGCTTTGTCTTTTCGGATGAACTTGCCACCATTCTCTTCCCGCTTCTCGTAAGGACAATCCGCAATGAAATGGCTCACATTGCCACAGTTGAAGCAAGTTCTAACTCATTGCTTGCCCTTGACGCCACTTGAGTTGTTCTTGTTGAAGTTGGGTCTTGTATTCTTCTTGCTCCAAAATTGTCTTGAAGCAAGGGCCATGTGCTCATGATAATCATATTTGGTGTCTTCGGGGTTGCTCTCCTCATCTTCCACTTCTTCCTCTTCTTCCATAATAACCTTGGCCTTCAAAGCAAGGTTGGGCTTCTTTGCCCTTTGAGAACAGAGCACCGCATTGTCGGCGGTCTTGTCCAAGATGCTCATTGCAACGAACTCATCCAACACTTCACTTGAGGTCATGGAGTGGAAGTCCGGTCTTTGACGGATGACGGAGGACATGGCCTTGTTGTAGGGCATCATGGCCTTGAGGAACTTGCGCTTGATCCAATTGTCATCTATGTCCTTGCTTCCATGATCTCGGAGTGAGACAGCGAGTTTGGTCACTCTTTGAAAGAGCTCACGAGGTTCTTCATCTTCTTTCATTGCAAACTCATTGGCTTCATCTTGCACCACTTCATAGTTGGAGCACTGAATGCTAGCACTTCCTCGATAGAGAGACACAACACATTGCCATGCGTCTTTAGCCACGGCATGAGGTCGAAGATGAGGGAGATCTTCGGGAAGGATTGCATCTTGGATGATGAAGAGAGCACTCTCATTGAATTGATTATCCACGGCTTCTTGAGGGGTGAAGTTGCTTGGGTCATGAGGATAGAAACCTTCTTCAATGATTCTCCAAAGGTTAGTATTCACATGTTTTAAATGACGCTTGAAGCGATAAACCCAAGAATCAAAATCTTCATTTTTCTCATACTTAGGAGGAGGACCGGCATGATTCAAATGAGTAGAGGGAATCGGTCCTCCATAAATTGGGGGTTCCACATGGGCAAAGATGCCGGTGCCATTTCTACCACTGGTAGAGGGACTCTTTTCACTGTTAGCTCCCCCTTGTCGGAGGTAGCATCCGTCACCTTGTTAGTGGGATCACCCACTTTCATCGACGAGGTGGACACTTTAAGCCCTTCAAGGAATTTAGTAAGCATGCTTTCAACCTTGGTCGTCATGGAGTCTTTCAATGTGTCTAGAGCCACATTGAATTCCTCACGAGAGACCGAGGTTCCCCCATCGGCCGTAGACGAGATAGGATTCACACCGGAGTGCTCCTCCGCACCGTCTATGGTGTCAGCCATACTCTTCGGATGACAAAGTCCTTAATAAAGAGACGAGGCTCTGATACCAATTGAAAGGATCGATATGGTTGACTAGAGGGGGGGTGAATAGGAAACTAACAATTTTTAAGCTTTTCTTTACCAATTTAAACTCTGCAACAAAATAGGTTGTCTAGATATGCAACTATGTGAGCAACCTATATGATGCAACAACAACTAGCACAAAAGCAAGCAAGGGATACAACACAAGTAGGCTTGCAAAAGTGAAGGCACGAAATAACCAAGAGTGGAGCCGGTGGAGACGAGGATGTGTTACCGAAGTTCCTTCCTTTTAAGGGGAAGTACGTCTCCGTTAGAGCGGTGTGGAGGCACAATGCTCCCCAAGAAGCCACTAGGGCCACCGTATTCTCCTCACGCCCTCACACAATGCGAGATGTCGTGATTCCACTATTGGTGCCCTTGAAGGTGGCGATCGAACCTTTACAAATAAGGTTGGGGCAATCTCCACAACAATTGGAGGCTCCCAACAACACCACGAAGCTTCACCACAATGGAGTATGGCTTCGAGGTGACCTCAACCGTCTAGGGTTCTCAAACACCCAAGAGTAACAAGGTCCGCTAGGGATAAGAGAGGGAATCAAATTTCTCTTGGTGGAAGTGTAGATCGGGGCCTTCTCAACCAATCCCGAGAAAATCAACAAGTTTGATTGGCTAGGGAGAGAGATCGGGCGAAAATGGAGCTTGGAGCAACAATGGAGCTTTGGTGGAAAGAGGTAGGTCAACTTTGGGGAAGAAGACACCTTTATATAGTGGGAGAAACAATCCAACCATTACCCCACTGAACAGCCACGCACAGAGCGGTACTACCGCTTGGGCAGGGCGGTACTACCGCTGAAGAGTGGTACTACCGCTCCCATCCAGCGGTACTGCCACACTGACGAGGAAGGCAGGGTCCTGGCCCCAGAGCGGTACTACCGTGGGAGTACGAGCGGTACTACCGCCACTACTGCCGCTACTAGTACCGTAAAACCCGACACGAAAAACATCGGTCTCGAGTCGAGGCGGTAGTAGCCCGGAACCACTGCGGTACTACGGCCGAAGACCACAAGCGGTACTACCGCTCGAGGAGCGGTACTACCGCTTGACGAGCTCCGGCGGTACTACCGCTGAGTGTTAGAATTGTGTTGAATATAGTGTACAAGGTAGGTTACAGTTGGACTTGTAGTTGTATCGTGTTTACATAGGATGTGGAGTCGTGTCCTAGTAGGACACTAGTATCCTAGGCCTCTCTTATATAGCGGGGGTAGACACACGATGTAACCTATGCCAACATAATAGCACCGGAACGCAGGGGAAGCCGGCGGCATGTGCCGGTGTCCAGGGCGACCGGGTGCGGTATTGTAGCAGTGTCATGGGGAGGAGCGCCCATAGTCAGGCCCCGGGGATGTAGCCATATTGGTGAACCTCGTTAACAAATCTCGGTGTCATGCTCGTGTGATTGCTTGGTCCTCGGATGATCGACGGAGTGTCTCGGATTTATTCTAACAAGTGGTATCAGAGCAAGGTTTGAAGAGGTCGCGGAAGTTGATTTAGAGGAAAGCGATGAAGACCGGCGGCTGTGGAGGCACGGGGTATGTGCGGCAGCAATCGGAGATCGTCGCATATAAAGCAATTGGAAGCAGCTGGCTAGTTGATCGGAAGCATTGCCTTGTGGCCAGACTCGGCGAGATTGGATCAGCGCAAGGCTTGCGTGTGCGCATTGCGGCAGCAGAGACGTGCGGCGATCGATCAACGCATCGGCGCATCGATCGGGCGAGCGTACGTGTCGTACGTGTGCAGCATGGCAGCGGAGGCTGCAGTCCAGGCAGGGCAATACGGCCCAAGGCCTAGTCGGATGCGGCTGGGTAGATGGCCGCTCGCTGGCCCATGGCTGGGCTGGCCGCGCTGAACAAGGTCGGATGGTGCTACACGTGCAAAGGCAAGACGTGAGTGATTTGTTTTGGACAAAAAAAGGGCACGAGTGTTCATACTTCACATGAGACGAGCGTGCGTGTGTGTCCTTTGGGCAGGAAGATGCTTCTCTTTGCTGCTATAAAGGTACGTGGAGATGCACTAGCAAATAATGGCGAGGAAAATAATTGTGCGAAGAATTCTTTGAGTCAGGTTTGCATGGAAGTTTTTCTATCAAGATTGCTTGGAGGGCTTGGAGATTATGTGAAGTGGAGGATAGTGTGTCATACAGGATCATGCAAACACAAAGCGTCCAAGACATGTACGGATGTGCAAGCGGTCGTGATGCAGGGTGGAGCATGATTGCAGTCGAACGAGTTCGGCTGGGTTGGACTAGGCAGTCTGACGGATCGACGTAAGTCGGTTGGTACAGAAGACGGTGGTGGGATCGGCGACAGCGACATAGGTGCGTGGTGCCGATGGTGACCGACTTCTAGAGCGTGGAAACACGTGGCACATGCCCAAGGGCTTGTGTGGCTTCGACAAGACTATGGCGCGGGGTTGATTCAAGATGGTGTACGCATGTGAGCTTGAAGTCGACGGGACGCGAGGGTGGACTGATCATCTACCATGGAGTCATGTTGAAGGTGGAGCTGGAGTCTGGAGGACTTCACTCAGTGCTGATTGAGGGGCTACGCGTAAGTCGACAGAGAGTCGAAGCCTATTCAGCGGGAAAAAGCGAGTGACACGTAGTTTGGACTGGAGACCAATGGTCTGATGGAAGCATGAAACTCGTCATCGGTTGGTGATGATCAGTGGTACTCTGCAGTGGGGGTTGAGTGGTGTGGTTTCACGACTCTTGAGACTCGACCGGGACAGCGGAGGCTCGACGCGGTAATAGCGTCGAGGCGTGTGGTACACACGGGACATGGAGACGTGCCAGGGCTCTGGTGGTCATACATGTGGTGAGACAACTGCGAATTTGACTCGAGATGATTACAAGCAACGGTGAAATTCCTTCAAGTTTCAGACAGACGGTCAAGAAAGGAGCGGTGATGTTGAGTTCAGGTAACTCTTATATGTGACACCCAATATGTGAGTTGTTGACTTTCACGCAGGTCAGTGATCGGTGTGTGATGATGTTGGACTGATACTCTGGAAGTTGGGAGCGCAAACTAGAGTAATGTGAAACTTAATTTCGCTCGAGTGTTGACTGTGGTCAAGAAAAGAAGGGACTACAAGTTGCAGGTGGAGTCACATGGAGTCTTGGAGTAGCAGCGGTGCTCATGGGATAAGCTCAAGTCCAATGTACATGGAAGTTTGATGCATGGGCGAACTCAAGGTGGTGGAGAATATTCGCCAAGGTGGAGTTTGTTAGAGTTGTGTCGAATATAGTGTACAAGGTAGGTTACAGTTGGACTTGTAGTTGTATCGTGTTTACATAGGATGTGGAGTCGTGTCCTAGTAGGACACTAGTATCCTAGGCCTCTCTTATATAGCGGGGGTAGACACACGATGTAACCTATGCCAACATAATAGCACCGGAACGCAGGGGAAGCCGGCGGCATGTGCCGATGTCCAGGGCGACCGGGTGCGGTATTGTAGCGGTGTCATGGGGAGGAGCGCCCATAGTCAGGCCCCGAGGATGTAGCCATATCGGTGAACCTCGTTAACAAATCTCGGTGTCGTGCTCGTGTGATTGCTTGGTCCTCGGATGATCGACGGAGTGTCTCGGATTTATTCTAACACTGAGGACCGCGGTACTACCGCTGAGGACCGCAGTACTACCGCTAGGACAGGACGGGGTAGGCTTAGATAGGAAAGGCAGCTCCAATAAAGCGGAAAGAAACATCGGGTGTGACAAGGATGTGTACGTGTTGATTCCACCCTAGCCTTACCAAAGCGGATCCTCTCTTGATAGTACGGTGACTCCTACGAAACTAGTCCACCAACAGAGAAACGAATGAGCTACACCATCTTGAATAAAACACCGAGGGGAGGTAATCGTCTCGTGCCAATGGATGAATCTCTGAAAGAACTTAACGCACACGATTAGTCCGCAAAAGCATTGTCATCAATCACCAAAACATCTTGGGGATAAATATGCCCTTACACCTTGCTATAAGTATAGCAGGGAGGTACCAAAGTAATCCAGGAGCGGAGCAATGGACAGCGGTCAAGAACATCCTGAAATACCTGAAAAGGACTAAGGATATTTTTCTCGTTTATGGAGGTGACAAAGAGCTTGTCATAAATGGTTACGTCGATGCAAGCTTTGACACTGATCCGAATGAATCCAAGTCGCAGTCTGAATACGTATTTATATTGAATGGTGGAGATGTCAGTTGGTGCAGTTCCAAGCAAAGCGTCGTGGCGGGATCTACGTGTGAAGCGGAGTACATAGTTGCTTCGGAAGCAGTAAATTAAGGAGTCTTGATGAAGGAGTTCATATTCGATCTAGGTGTTATACCTAATGCATCGGGTCCAATGAAAATCTTTTGTGACAATACTGGTGCAATTGCCTTGGCAAAGAAATCCAAATTTCACAAGATAACCAAACACATCAAGAGACGCTTCAATTCCATCCGTCATCAAGTTGCGGAAGGAGACATAGAGATTTGAAAAATACATACGGATCTGATTGTTACATACCCGTTGACTAAGCCTGTTCCATGAGCAAAACAAGATCAGCGCCAAGACTCCATGGGTGTTAGAATCATTACTTTGTAATCTAGATTATTGACTCTAGTGCAAGTGGGAGACTGAAAGAAATATGCCTTAGAGGCAATAATAAAGTTGTTATTTATATTTCCTTACATCATGATAAATGTTTATTATTCATGCTAGAATTGTATTAATCGGAAACTTAGTACATGTGTGAATACATAGACAATACAGAGTGTCCCTAGCATGCCTCTACTTGACTAGCTCGTTAATCAAAGGTGGTTATGTTTCCTAACCATAGACATGTGTTGTCATTTGAAGAACGAGATCACATTATTAGGAGAATGACGTGATGGACAAGACCCATCCGTTAGCTTAGCATTATGATCGTTACCGTTTTATTGGTACTACGTTCTTCATGACTTATACCTTGTGTGCTATCAAACGTCACAACGTAACTGGGTGATTATAAAGATGCTCTACGGGTGTCTCCGAAGGAGTTCCTTGGGTTGGCATAGATCGAGAATAGGATTTGTCACTCTGTGTATCAGAGAGGTATCTCTGGGCCCTCTTGGTAATGTTCATCACTCTAAGCCTTGCAAGCAATGTGACTAATGAGTTAGTTGCGGGATGAAGCATTACGGAACGAGTAAAGAGACTTGCCTGTAATGAGATTGAACTAGGTATGATGATACCTACGATCGAACCTCGGGCAAGTAACATATCGATGACAAAGGGAACAATGTATGTTGTTGTGCGGTTTGACCGATAAAGATCTTCGTAGAATACGTAGGAGCCAATATGAGCATCCAGGTTCCCCTATTGGTTATTGATCGGAGATGTGTCTCGATCATGTCTACATAGTTCTCGAACCTGTAGGGTCCGCACGCTTAACGTTCGATGACGATTTGTATTATGAGTTATGTGATTTGATGACTGAAGTTATTTCGGAGTCCCGGATGAGATCACAGACATGATGAGGAGTCTCGAAATGGTCGAGACATAAAGATTGATATACTAGAAGGTCATGTTCGGACACCGGAAAGGTTTGGACATTTTACGGAGTACCAGGAGGTTACCGGAACCCCCTGGGGAAGTAGTGGGCCTTCATGGGCCTTAGTAGAAAGGAGAGGAGGGCCGCAAGGGTGGCTGCACCCCCATGGCAAGTCCCAATTGGACTAGGGAGGGGGCGGCGCCCCCCTCTTTCCTTCTCCCTCTCCTCCTCCTTCCCTCTCTTCCCCTCTTGGAAAAAAGAAGGGGACTCCAACTAGGATTGGGAATCCTAGTTGGACTCCCCCTATGGCGCGCCCCCCTAGGATGCCGGCCTCCTCCTCCCCTCCTTTATATACGGGGGCAGGGGGCACCCCAAAGCACAATAGACGATCTCTTAGCCGTGTGCGGTGCCCCCTCCATAGTTTAACACCTCGGTCATATCATCGTAGTGCTTAGGCGAAGCCCTGCCGACGGAACTCTCCCTCGTCCTCAACTGGATCAAGAGCACGAGGGACGTCATCATGCTGAATGTGTGCTGAACACGGAGGTGCCGTACGTTCGGTACTTGGATCGGTTGGATCGTGAAGATGTTCGACTACATCAACTGCGTTACTAAATGCTTCCGCTTTTGGCCTACGAGGGTACGTGGACACACTCTCCCGTCTCGTTGCTATGCATCTCCTAGATAGATCTTGCGTGATCGTAGGATTTTTTTTTGAATTACTACATTCCCTAACACCTCCTATATATAGTGGGGGATAGGGAGGGGCTAAACACACCAATTCCCACGCCCCGATGGCAGCCCTACCTCTCCCATAACTCCATTTTCTCCTTAGATTGGTTCCAGCATTGTTTGGCGAAGCCCTGCCGGCACTGCACCACCACCACCTCCGCCACGTCGTCGTGCTAGTTGAGATCCCATCTACTTATCCTCTCTTGCTTGCTGGATCAAGAAGGAGGAGACATCACTGAGCAACACGTGTGCTGAACGCGGAGGTGCCGTCCGTTTGGCGCTAGATCGGATTGGATCGTGGTCAGATTGCGAAGAGTGCGACTACATCAACCGCGTTATATACGTTTCCTCTTTTGGTCTACAAGGGTATGAAGACACACTCCCCTCTCATTGCTATGTATCTCCTGGTTTAGATCTTGGGCGTTCGTAGGAAATTTTTTGATTTTCATGCTTCATTCCCCCATCAACTCTATGGTAGGCATTTTATTTTCAGTAGCTTCCTATTTTTGCATAACATGCTCCAAAGTTAATGTTTTTTCATTAATAATAATAGGTAGTGATCCAATTAAATTTCTCATAGCATTGAAAGCATCCATAGGGTGACTACTTAAGAAATTCCCCGTGATAATAGTATTTAGCACAAATCTATACCAAGTAGTTACACCCACGTAAAAATTGCGAAGAAGAATAGTAGTAGATTGCTTATGAGTTGATCTATATTGAGCATCGCAAATTCTATACCAAGCATCTTTTAAATTCTCTCCTCGGCTTTGTTTAAAATTGAGAACCTCATTTTTAGGGGTACACGTAACAAGCGAAGAATTAGCTATAATGGTGAAGTAAGTAAACAAGCAAACGGGATTTTTTTTTGTGTTTTTGTAAATGAAAGTAAGAACTAGTAAGCGCATAGTTATGACGTTATTTAAGGCAATGATCATGTATATAGGCATCACGCCCGACATAAATAGGCCGACTTCTGCCTACATCTACTACTATTACTCCACCCATTGACCGCTATTCAGCATGCATCTAGAGTATTAAGTACATGAAAAATGGAGCAACTCCTTAAACAAGATGACATGATGTAGACAAAGTAAATCCAACCAATATGAACAAACCCGCCGTTTTCCCCTTAATGGCAGCAATACAAATACGTGTCATGTCCCCTTCTGTCACTGGGATATAGATCACCGCAAGATTGAACCCATTACAAAGCACATCTCCCATTGCAAGATAAAGCAATCTAGCTGGCCAAACCAAACGGATAGACCAAAGAGAAATACAAAGCTATAATAATCATGCATAAAAGAATTCAGAGAAGACTCAATTAATATTCATGAATAATATGATTATAAACCCACAATTCATCGGATTCCAACAAACTCACTGCAAAAAAAGATTATATTGAATAGATCTCCAAGAATATCGAGGAGAACATTGTATTGAAGATCAAAGAGAGAGAAGAAGCCATCTAGCTACTAGCTATGGACCCATAGGTCTGTGGTAAACTACTCACACATCATCGGAAGGGCAGCAAGGTTGATGTAGAAGCCCTCCGTGATCGATTCCCCCACCGGCAGAGTATCGAAAAAGGCCTTCAGATGGGATCGTGGAAGAACAGAAACTTGCGGCGGTGGATAAAATATTCTGGGTGGGTCTCTGTTGGTTTCCGGATTTTAGATAATTTATAGAGATGAAATTAGGTCAGACGGAGCAATGAGGGCCCCCAAGGCATCAGGGCGCGCCTTGTTGCCTTTGCCGTGTCCTCTGCATGTTAGCCCTGACCAACCTGTCATCCTCTCTCCTTTTTTCTCTCCCATGGCCCACCATGCCCCCCATCATCCTCTCTCTGCCTCTTCTGCTCCACACACCCACCCATGCCGGTGCACTCGACCTCCGCCTACTACATGCACTGTTACGGCACGTAGTAGCTCCTCGACGAGCCCGACGGCTGCTGTGGGCAAGCGCGGACACGGGAGAGCGGCGAGCGCATGGGCGAGGGGGAGGGTGACACGACAAGCAGGCGAGCGCGACGGCGGGTGCGGACAGGGCGAGGGCACGGCGGACGCGGGAGTGCGGCGGGCGTAGAGGGAAAGGCGGAGCGTGAGGTGGGCGCGGGCGCGTGGTCAGGACGCAGCGGCGCGGCAAGCACGGCTCGCAATGTCGTCGACGCTCGGTGCTCGCGAGGCGTGCTGGCCGGCGAGCGGCAAGACGATGTGGTGAGCACGTATCCCGACGAGTGCGCGCGGGGCAGGCGGGGCTGCTGCGGGCATGCAGGCCGACGAGCGCAGCGGGGATGGGCGAGCCAAACAGTATGAGATGGGTCTGTTGCGTTGGCCGTTGGGTACATTCACGACCCTCGGCCAAAAATCAGACAGAGATGTCCGTTTTTCTGCCTCAAACGAATAAAATCTGAACGGTACCCATGTTGGGGGTCTTTGCCTAACCCGGTCGTTGTGCAGCCAGAACGCGCAGGCGAGAATAGAAAAAGAAAGGAAGGAAGGAAAAATGCCGCAAGGAGGCCACGAGCTCTCCCAGTGTGGGCCCCGGCGCCCGCCGCTCGGGGGAAGAGGCGCACCACGGACGGTGGCGAGGCGCTGCGCTGCGCCGCTGCCGCCCACCCACGCGGGGGGCCCTCCGAGCTCTGACGCCGCGCGTGACGTCGGGCCCGAGGCCGCGCGCGCCCCGGCCTGGCGCCGCGGAGGACACGTGTCGTGCCGCCAGAGGCGGAAACCGGGCCCTGTGGGGCGGGTAACGTGCGGGCACACGCGGCTGCTCGACGGCTTTTGGTTCGTGGCGAACGGGAAAAAAAATGGGTAGCGTCACCCCGGCGTGCGACCCAAGCGGCGCCGCACCGCCGAGTAGGCTCTGCCGCCCCCTCTACGTGTGCGCTGGCGCGCTGCGCTGCGTGCACCCGGCAGAGTGCACCTGGATTGCTCTTCTGGTCGTTGGACGGACGAAACGTGTACAGGTGCAATGAACCATGGACTTTTCCTCGACCTCCTCCATTTTGTTGGTGGCCTCGTCGGCGGATTAGACGGCATCGGTGTGTTTGGAGCCACTCTACATCCTCCTCCTTCCTCCACTTGAGCATGCCACTCCGTAATCCGACTTGTAAATTCTCTATTACTCCCTCCGTTCACAAATATAGGATGTTTTAAATACTTTAATACTCCCTTCGTCCCAAATTTTTTGTCTTAATTGTCTAGATATAGATGTATCTAGTTACGTTTTAGTATTAGATATATTCGTATCTAGACAAATTTATGACAAGAATTTTCAGACGGAGAGAGTACATATCGCGGTTGTAATTGATGTCTATATACATTTGATTCAGAAAAAGTTAAGACATGTTATATTTGTGAGCGAATAAAATACTATGCAAAGGTGCTCCTCTAGATCTTGGTATAAAGGCAGCTCCCCTCTTTCTTCGACGTTGCCTCGGCGGCGATGGAGGTCGATGGTGGGCGATGTATTGGCATGGCACAAGATTCTGCCGAAGTGAAATTCTAGTTTTACTTTTTGTGAAGTCTTTGATGCAATATTGCATGACATCTATGTATGTCTCCTGTGATGACCACATGTGTACTCTTTGTAATACATTTGTCCAATGAAATATATATGGCTATTTCAAAAAAAATGACAAACCATATGTAAATTTGCACACAGTAGTATTTTTTAACCATGTGGCATTCTCTCTTTCTCTCTCTCGTCATTTTATTTCCATATGTGACATCCTCTAAACCTTAAAATTGCTTACAATAAAAATATTAAAACCCCGATGTCAGATTTTTAACCATGTGAAATCTAACGCTCGAAAAGACAAATTACATTGTTGCGAGCATGACAGTTTTTCTTCAACAGCCTTGCTAAACATCCTAGCAAAAAAAACGTGACAAGGATTCTTCATGCTTGCTAAAAAAATTGCGATGCTCGCTACAACATAATTTTTCATTTTGGGGGTCAGATTTGCCATATTTAAAATTCCGACGTCAGATTTATAGCTAAATCCTATAAATAAACACCACTTCAACCTTTCCAAACCAAAGATAATGAACGAACCGGCTCATTCGAAATGTGCACCTCCATTTTAATATGTTTGGTACAACCATGTGATCAATCAGCCTAATAATTCAAGAAATTATAATATTAGAATTATCGTACTATGATCGAAAACAATAAGTATATCAAGTATTACTCGGCTGAAGCGGCTGGAGCGGAGCTGCCCGTAGCCTATTTTCTCGGAGTCGTCAAAGTGGCGTTCAGCCGCTCTCGTATTTTGCGGAGCTGAATGACTGCCGAACAGGCTCTAAATGTAAGATATTTTGGATATTTTAATATGCACTACATACATGCTGATCGATTGTGGATTTTGATTTTCATCATTTTCCATAGTAGTGAAAATGCTCTCGCCTCGACACGGCATGTTCTATTTGTTCCGGTAAGACCGAAACGAACAAACAAACATGCTAAAATGTATCTATATTTATTTGATTTAAAAATGTTTAAATATCTTATACTACTAGTACTACTACTGTATTTGTAGAAGCCAGTTTAGGGTGAATGTTTGTGCTAGTAAAAAAGTGGTAGCGGTGAGCTTCGATCTCCAGCTTGTTGCAACCGGCATTACTTTCAAGTATGAGCCCTCACGAACAGCGGCGGAAACTCTCTCAGACCAGCAGCAACAATATATAAGGAATATTACTTTCTTTGTCGTAATTTTACTTTGATTACTTTTCATTGTCCTAGGGAGGCCAATATGACGGCAGATTTGTTGGCTACAAAAGGGGTGTTTGTTTTCAGGGACTTATTGGTTTAGGGACTTATTGGTTTAGGGACTTAAAAAAGGTCCAAGTCCCACCTAAACCAAACACAAGGGGCTTATTGGGATTTATTGTGGTGATTTGGGACTTATCAAATAAGACTCTCAGGGAGGAGCTTATTGGGACTTATCCCGGGCCGGACCTACCCCACGTCGCTCCAGGCTCGTTCCCCGCACGCCGCCTGCCTCTCGGTCCAATCGCCGCCGCCGCCCCGCCTCTCGCTCCGTTCGCCGCCCGCCTCTCGCCCCGTCGTCGCCCCGCCTCTCGCCCCGTCGCCGCCCCGCCTCTCGCCCCGTCGCCGCCGCGTCGCCGCCCCGTCGTCGCCCCGCCTCAGTTCGTTCTGCCTCGGTTCGCCGCCCCGTCGCCGCCCCACCTCGGTTCGTTCTGCCTCGGTTCGTTGCAGCGGTGCCTCCAATCGTCGGACATGCCTTCTCCTGAGCCTCGTTGCAGCGGTGCAACATGGACTTATAAGTCCCGAGTCCCTACTCGGGACTTATAAGTCCCTGTAAACAAACAGGTAGGAAATTATGACTTATAAGTTGAGACTTAAAAAAGTCCTAAGACTTATGAAACAAACAGGGCCAAAGTCGGAGCCCTCACGAACAATTGTTGGAATAAGGCTCCTGACTTTCCTGGAAAAAAAAAGTGGTAGCGGTGGTAGTAGAAGTAAGCAAGAAGAGAAGCGGTCGTACCTGGACAAGATGCCAAACCAGGTGGAAAGAGGAGGCACGAGTGCATCGCCTTTTGCCCGCTTTCCAATTTTCCCTCCCCCTCATCAAGTCATCACACAACCGGGTGGCCACAGCGTTTTACCTGTGGCGCCCCGCCCCACCCCACTCCCTTCTCTGTTTTATAGCACCCCCTGCCCGCCTGCGTCCTCGGTTTTTCTCCGCTGAGCTTTCCTTCAACCCCGCTCAACTCCCGTCCTTCCTCCCTACAAATCTGGTCTGCTGGCCGCCGGGTCTCTCGCGCTCGCGCAACTACCTCAAAACCCTAGCCACCCTCGCGACCCAGTCGATTGGATCGCCCGCTTCTTCCTCCTCCTCCTCCACCCACACCCAGGTGCGTCGGCTGCCGGATTCTCCTCGCCCTCCCTACCCGCTTCCATGTCTATATGTATGTATATGTCGTTTGCCGGGAAGCGCTTGCTCCTGTCTGTTATCGTCTCCGATGCGCGCCGGGATTTTCGTTTTCCGCCGATTCGTGCCAGATTCACGACTCTCTGAAACCTGTTTTCTTTAGATATCTCTTTCTGACTGTGCGCGTGTTTCTTCTTTCATGGTTCTTGTGATTGTGTGATGTGCAGAGAAAGTCATGGCATGCCCGTTTGTTGGTTTGGTTTTCCTCTGAGATAAGAAATTTTTTGGCGGCTTTCATTCATGCGCTCTTTCCTCTCCTTTCCTTTCCTTTAGCATGCAGCCTTTTGCGCCCCCTTTTTTGGTGCTTTCTGTTCAGGGTGAGCAATCTGGTGATACAAACGGCCGCCGCTGGAATTTGTTTCTTACCTCTTTTTCCCATACCGGGTCGTTATGGATTATGGCTCCCGATTTCTAGTTTTTCATGGGCCATTCCTCAAGGCATATGGACGTGTTTGCCTCAGATTTGTCTTCTCTGTTTCGGTTGCCCTTGTTAATTCGATGACTGACAGGGAAGATCATTTCGGTGGATGTCCCTTTGTATCACCTGTCACTATTCGTGCTTCGTTAAATTATGGCTGGGTTGATGTACAAAACTTTAGATTCTTGCGAATGCTAATTACAGAATTAGAGTTATAATAATAATAAACGTCTTATCGCTTTTGCTTGTTTTCTTGGGTATGCAATCCCTTCAGGGGTATGATACATTTCCATTTCTCAACTTTTCGAAAAAAAATCCATTTCTCAAGCGAAGTAAAAAGGTGAAGACTCACCGGCGTTTCCTCACGAACTTTGTGAAAACCTGTCATAATATTGTCCAGTTGCACGGTTTGGGTTGGCGTCTAGGTTTTGGGAATTAAGACTCGGCGAGTTGCCATGGATAACAAGGCTGGCTGTCTCACGAATAATTACTTATTGATGTCAATGTTTGATCTGAAAAGCAAATCATAGCTGATGGGATCGTTGTATCTTTATTGATTGGAGGCTCCTCCAAAAGCACTGGCACTAATCCTATGACGAAAAAAATGCAACAATATTAAATCTAAGCTAGCTACTGCCAGACTGCCAACAACTGTGGCTTGTCGCAAAGAGATTGGTCACCATAGCTTTTGCAATGTTTGGCAAAAGGGTCGTTTTATCAGCCTGGCAGGATGCTAAGGAAGTGCAGCATCCCATAGTTGTGGTAGTGAGACAAATAAGAGCCATACTTGTGGCAAAGTTTGGTTATGCAAAAAATGTGATGCCATATTGATTGAGGCGGCGTCTAGTTTTAGGTTGTCCCAACTTCTGTAAGGGCATGCACAAGAATCTGATGCGCGCGCTAAGCATATGAAGAATTGAAGACCTTACTATAACTCTTTTAGTTGTGAGTGAAGACTACCTTTTTCCTTCTTTTCGACAAACTGGTCATACAATCATCTCCTGGCAAGTAATACATACTGAACTTAAAAATACTGTAGAAGGGATGAGCTAGTAGTAAGTGAATAGGATCTCCCCGAAGTTGGTGTTATTCTGATAACCCTGTGGTTGGTACTTCCTATAATGTGTTTTGCAAAAGGAACATGACATAATTTTTAGCTATAATATGTGGGCTACAGTGTCAGCAACTTTAACATTTTCCTTCTGATGTGCACTAAAAATAGACAAGTGAAACATGTATTTAGCATGATCTACAATCTTTTATCCACCACATAAATTTTAACAAGACTATGTTCTTTTTGCAGGGACCGCTGATTTCACTCCTGTGTGTTCTCAACTCATTTGGGCTCCGCGAGTGCTGCTATACTGGGTATAATTCATCATCTTTGATATCTTCTTTGATATCTTCTTTATTTTAAGGTCCTACATACCGACATTTTTCTGCCTTGCTACTGCATCTTATGAAGTGTACTTGTTGTTGGTTATCTTATGCAAATCAAAGATGAAACTGCACATTCTATTTCTTATGAAAGAATTAACAGGAAGCACGTATTCCTGTTCAGAGCAAAAGGTGTCATGCTGTTCAACTTCATTACTTGTTATAAGATAATGGGGTGCTGGTATTCAAATAAACAACAGATGACAAATGTTTAATGCAGTTGGAACTGCAATATTGAATTACACCTGGCCATCTATAGGGTCTAAGATTTGTTGTCCCCTCAACTGATATAGTACATGTGTAATCAATCTTTCTGATCTTTGATCTGTGTAGGCACTTACAGATCAACAAATAAAAATGATACATATAGACTCATCTCAAAACAATGCTATGCAATGTTATAATCTTATACTCCCTCCGTCCCGAATTACTTGTCTTACATTTGTCTAGATACGGATGTATCTAGACACGTTTTAGTGTTTGATACATCCGTATCAAATCTAAGACAAGTAATTTGGGACGGAGGTACTAATATCTTGAGAGAATATGATTATAAAAGCTAATTATTGAAGTCACTACAAAATTCTAAACAGAGTCTGTTAAATTTACAAGTTGAACGGTTTAGCATTAGGGTAAACCAACATTAGTTTGTTTTGAATTATGAAGGCACTGACAATTCTAGGATCTGTTGATCATGACAGAAGTGGACATGTCATGACTGTGCTCTCCTTTTAGTAGATAGCTGCTCCTGGTTGTGGTCTCCTTTTCCCTTTGTGTGCAATTTTTATGACCCTTTAATGTTAAGTAGCCTTTTATGGATCTATTTTTATTTTTGCTGCATGAGCTTTGTAGTTGAGACTTCCTAGATTCTCACCTCATATTTTTTTACTAATCAGCAGGATCATCACTTTCTGTTTGGCCTGAACTGTGGAAGTTTCTAAGTAGAAACTGAGGGTCAGTTCAAAACTTCATCCCACTCACCCCATACATACTGGCGAGAAATGGATCGTGATGATGTATCTGGCTTTGTTAGCGGGGGTTGCAAGCTGTTCTGAGTTTTCTAACCTAGTAGAAGTTAATAAATAAAGTTATGATACCAGGAAGTCAGTCAACTGGTGGTTCTTTTCATTTACTAATTGGTTGATGTTTCCGAATTGGAATGGACAAAACTTCTCATGGCCTTGGATTTGGTGATAGCATCAACTCGTTAAACACTTGTCATTACCAGAGCTCAGTCCAACATACTGCTCAGCATAGAGGCACTACACTTGATTCCACATCATACTCCAGCTTTTCATTCACTAACACAAAAGCCCTGAAAAGGAAGTGGGGTACTATGGCGGGAGCAGAAGGTACTGGGGATGCATTACTCACTCTGGGTTTAGGCCGTTCACCAAGTTCATCTGACAATAGCAAAGTAAGCTCTGCCACAGCTTGTGCAATGTCTCCGTGCTCGCTAAAGGAGGCTGATGAGGAGTCATCTGTTGATCTTAGCTTGAATTTTGAGCTTTCCCTTGGCAATGATGTTGCACACTTCCAAAGGAAATCCTCTGCTGGTTTGGTGGCCAAATCTCCTAAACTGGATCTTCAGTTGAGTTTATCCACTGGCTCACCTGAATCTGCTGTCACTTGTACAAATATGGTGTCACCAAATATTCATGATGGCTTGGACATACCAGTGACCTATTCATTACCAGCCATTATAGGGAATGGGTCAGCACCGTCTAGTTGGGGTTTTGAGCACTCTGTGATTTCATCATCATATGCGTCTGAAGCAACATATGCCTTCCCATTTTCGAAGATACCCAGACAAGAGAATGGTACTTTGTCTTCGCCAGTCATATCGTCAACTCTGCCAGCAAGTGTGAAGAGCTCGGTTGCCTGTACTTCGGTGGTAACTAACCCTCAGCAGCGCAATCTTAACACTAAAACCTGCCAGTTCCCTGGATGTGGGAAAGGGGCAAGAGGTGCATCAGGGCATTGCATAGCCCATGGTGGTGGTAGGCGATGCCAGAAACCTGGTTGCCAGAAGGGTGCTGAAGGAAGGACCATATATTGCAAGGCCCATGGCGGAGGGAGGAGATGCGAGTTTCTTGGATGTACAAAGAGCGCTGAAGGGCGCACCGACCACTGCATTGCCCATGGTGGTGGCCGCCGGTGCAGTAATGATGGCTGCTCCCGTGCTGCCCGAGGAAGATCTGGCTTATGCATCAGGCATGGAGGTGGAAAAAGGTGTCAGCAAGACAAGTGCACCAAGAGCGCAGAAGGTCATTCTGGCCTCTGCATCTCTCATGGGGGTGGGAGGCGTTGCCAATTTCCAGAATGTGCAAAGGGTGCACAGGGAAGCACAAAGTTCTGCAAGGCGCACGGTGGAGGCAAGCGCTGCACTTTCTTGGGCTGTACCAAAGGAGCTGAAGGCAGCACCCCTTACTGCAAGGGCCACGGAGGAGGCAAGCGCTGCTTGTTTGAGGGTGGTGGAGTGTGCCCCAAGAGCGTGCATGGCGGGACGCAGTACTGTGTTGCGCACGGTGGTGGGAAGAGGTGCGCTATTTCTGATTGCACCAAGAGTGCTAGAGGGCGGACGGAGTACTGTGTGCGCCATGGTGGTGGCAAGAGATGCAGGTTCGACGGCTGTGTGAAGAGTGCGCAGGGGAGCACTGATTTCTGCAAGGCGCACGGGGGAGGCAAGCGCTGCTCATGGGGCCTGCCGGACTCGAGCTTCGGTATTGGCACAGAGCAGTGTGATAAATTTGCTCGCAGCAAGACTGGCCTCTGTTCAGCTCACACCGCTCTAGTCCAGGACCACTGTGTTCATGGTGGTGGTACATTAGGCCCTGTGATCCACCACTTCGCCACAGATGTTAAACCCGACGAGATGGAAGTTGCTGCAGCAGTGAAGGTTGATCCTGTTTCGATGCAGTCGGAGCCTCCATTGCCGGAGGGCAGGGTGCATGGCGGCGGGCTGCTGGCGCTGCTTTCTCGCGGCGGAAACCACACAGGCCCTGTTGGTAACTCGGAGAACGGCGCTTCTGTCATGATGGCGTGGATGTGAGTGGGCGGACATTCTCATCAAGAATTGGTTGCTTCAAGTTTTGATCTGTTTCCAGAGCTAATGCTGTGATCCACATTTCACCAATTGTTGTCCTAGTCGTTTGGAAGTGATAGGGGACATATATCCTCCGTGTAGAATAAATAAGGGAGAGCGTTGTGGGATTCTCTGTTATTGTAATTAATTAATTATTAATGTCGTCAAACTGCCCTTGCTTTGTGTTTATTACAATATATATGTAGTCTGATACTGCTTCACATTTCCTACTTGGATGTCATCTCTCCGCAGTTTGCTTTCCTTCGTGTTTCTGGTAATAGTGCAGCAGGTAGTATAATTTTTTGGCGGGTAGAAGTACGTCGTCTATTGATCGGATGAGGGTTATTTGGTTATCGATTATTCATCAGATAATTCTCTTTTTTTTTTTGCGAGTCATCGGATAATTCTCTGTCGCCATGAACGTTGATGCACATGTCATTGCTAGAAACTCTATACCAACCAAAACACCAACCAAAGAGACCCTGGGAATCTGACTTCTAGGTGGTGGTTTCCTCCAGAAATTCCATATAGGCGTCCTGCGCCAATGTCAAACGCAACCTCGATTGCACTGGTTCTTCCTTAACCAGCACGCAACATGAATGATCTCCGAAAAGGAAAAGGAGATGATATGCAGTTAACTCAAGAGTAAAGGTTAATATGCACATGTAGCGACCAGATCTCAGACAGGGATCGGTAATGCTGATACGCGCAGTACTTGAAGAATTTATAATAGAGTAGCAATCACACACTTATTACATTGAATGTCTCAAAAGAGAACTTATTACAATAAATATGGCCTAATAACGATAACAGCGAAAAGCTTGGAAGATAAGCGAGTCCATCAACTCCAACGACATCATTGAGTATAAGATCACGACCTAAGACACCTTACTCGTCGTCTGAAAAGTCTGCAACATGAACGTTGCAGCCCGAAAACGGGTCAGCACATGGAATATGCTGACAATGTAACACATAGAGAGTAATGAACAGAATAATGCTATCACTACATGCATATATGACTGGTGGAAAGCTCTATGGTTACAGTTTTGCATAAAGCCAATTTTTTTCTACAACAAAGGAATAGATTTTATTTAACTATGATGGTGGTTGTTAAATATTGAGAAGGTTCCTCCAACTCAATCTCAATTAAGCATCATCATTAACCCAACAAAATTAAATTAAGTAACATGATGAGATTCACATGATAATCCAGGTACTAGATACTCCAAACGTCCATAACTGGGGACACGGCTAACCATGATTAGTTTATACACTCTGCAGAGGTTTGCGCACTTTTCCCCGCAAGACTCGATCTCCTCCGCTTGATTTCTCGCACTACATGGTGTTTGAGAGACGGATGGTCGAGACACAGTCTTTCAGAAGCATTAACTCTTTACTCTGGGTAGACAGTATCAACCTACATCCCCTACATTTGCTAGTCTACCACTGAAAGAGGTCACACAACATACTCAACTATGCTAGAGCCCATAGTAGTTTGCGGCTGCACACAAAAGTTTCTAGCATGAATAATCTCATGATCCCTTTGAGCCTGGGTGGCGGTCCATAGGAGAATCACACGGTACCCCGGGATTTTCAAAAAAATACAGGCAACACCGGGTTCCCCAGTTGACTCAATCTATCCAGATGTGTATTAAAGTTGCCACCTTAAATAAACCATTACTTAACAATACTCACATCTGTCATGGATACACTCACCCAATCCACGTCTACTCGCATAGCATAACAATATAAGCAAACATAGAAGTAACTCCCAAAGGTTTGATAATAAAACATGTATTAGGTTCTACCCCATCTACTTCCCAAAACTCACATATTAATCAGATCCTAACCATGCAATTGTTTGAGGATTGATCTAATGCAATAAAACTGGGTAGTAAAGAGGTATGATCAAAGTGTTACTTGTCTTGCTGATGATCCGTGAAACCTAGAGACTCGTAGTAGCAAGCGGCGCACTCCGGATACTCTATCGCAAACAAACAAGCATACAATAAGCACTCATCTAATGCATAGGTAAAACACAAATAAGAGATCTAACCAGAAAGTTCAACTTAAGAACTCCGGTTTGTAAAAAGAATCAAATCAAACGAAGCAAGAAACTCAAACGGCGAAAGAAACAGGCTTCGTTTACTAATCTGGACCTAATTCAAATTTTACGGTAGCAAAAACTTGTTTGAGTAGGTTAAACGGAAAAGGGTTTCGAGACGAAACTCTAGGCGCTTGAATCGCCTGATTCCGATAAACGAGCGGAAAGTTATACTAGAACGAAAATCGGATCAGAAATCGCGATCGGAAATAATCGCGGAAAATCCGAGAAAAAGAAAAACGGACGAACAGGCTAACGAATGAACGTTCGCTGTCTGCGGCTAAACGACGAAAACCATTCGTTAAAACGAACGTACGGACGAACGTCCACAAAATAAACTAAACCGAATCGGATCTAAAAACACGGATCTAGGGTTTTGAAAAAAACGATCGATTTTCTCGCAAAAACCGAGGCGGCGGCGGCTACCTCCGGCGAGGGCGGCGGCAGGGTCGGCGGCG
>NC_041385.1:425646009-425726797 GCF_002162155.2 Triticum dicoccoides
GGCGGCGCGGGCGGCGGCGGTGGCGGCTCGCAGCGGCGGCGGATCGGGGCTAGGGTTTCGGGGGCGGGCGGCTGGGCTGGTGGGGTGGCCTCCTGGCTTATAAGGGCCGGCCGGGCCAGGAGTCCGGGACGGACACGGCCCGGTAGGTCGGTTCGTTTTTTTTAAAATAATTTCGCGCAGAAAAACAAATAAAAAAATACTAAACGGACTCCAAAAATCCCGAAATAAATTATCCCCGTCCTCTAAAAATAAGACGGACTAGGTGAACATTTATTTGGGCCTAAAATGCAATTTTGAAAAACGCATTTTTCCTAATTCAAAATAAAATAGCGATAAACTCCGAAATAAAATCTTATTTGATTTTATTATTAAATCTCCAATATTTCTTTATTTTGGGAAAGTCATTTTATTCCCTCTCTCTTATTTTTATAATTGAAATATTTGAAGATAAAATAATTAAAATCAAATGATTCTATTTTCAAAATTTGAGAAAACTCAAATATGAAAATAACGAAATCCCCAACTCTCTCCGTTGGTCCTTGAGTTGCGTAGAATTTCTAGGATCTAGCCAAAATGCAATAAAACATGATATGCAATAATGATCTAGTGTATAACATTCCAAATTGAAAATTTGGGATGTTACAAACCTACCCCCTTAAGATGAATCTCGCCCTCGAGATTCGGGTTAGCTAGAAAATAGGTGAGGGTGGTTCTTCAGTAGATCTTCTTCTCGCTCTCAGGTGGCTTCATCCTCTGTATGGTGGCTCCACTGAACTTTACAAAACTTGATAACCTTGCTGCGGGTGACTCGGCTGGCATAATCGAGAATCTTGACTGGTTTCTCCTCATAGGTTAAATCACTATCCAACTGAATCGCTTCTAGTGGCACTGTATCTCTCAGCGGTATATCAGCCAAGTCTGCGTGGCACTTCTTCAACTGGGAAACGTGGAACACATCATGAACTCCTGACAATCCTTCGGGCAATTCCAACTTGTAAGCAACTTCTCCCATACGCTCCAAAACTTTGTATGGTCCCATAAAACATGGCGCTAACTTTCCTTTAACTCCAAAACGCTTAACTCCTCGAAGTGGGGATACATGAAGATAAACTCTGTCTTCGACTTCGTATACTGTCTCCTTGCGTTTAGAATCTGCATAGCTTTTCTGCCTGGACTGGGCTACCTTGAGCCTATCGCGAATCAACTTAACCGTCTCTTCAGACTCCTTAATCAAATCTGGTCCAAACAGCTAACGGTCTCCAACTTCATCCCACAACAATGGTGTCCTGCACCTCCTTCCGTACAATGCTTCGAAAGGGGCCATCTTCAAACTGGATTGATAACTGTTGTTGTAAGAGAACTCTGCATATGGCAATTTGTTGTCTGCTATGTCTTGAGCTTGCGTTGGTTTTTCTTGAAGATGAAAGGGTGATGCAGCAATAGTAGCGTAAGTATTTCCCTCAATTTTTGAGAACCAAGGTATCAATCCAGTAGGAGGCTCCTCAAAAGTCCCATGTACCTACACAAACAAACAAAGAACTCGCAACCAACGCAATAAAGGGATTGTCAATCCCTTCACGGCCACTTGCGAAAGTGAGATCTGATAGAGATAATACGATAAGATAAATATATTTTTGGTATTTTATAATATAGATGCAGAAAGTAAAGATGCAAATAAAAGTAGAATGAAAGCTTATATGATAAAAGATAGACCCGTGGGCCATAGGTTTCACTAGTGGCTTCTCTCAAGATAGCATAAGTATTACGGTGGGTGAACAAATTACTGTCGAGCAATTGATAGAAAAGCGAATAATTATGAGATTATCTAGGCATGATCATGTATATAGGCATCACGTCCGCGACAAGTAGACCGACTCCTGCCTGCATCTACTACTATCACTCCACACATCGACCGCTATCCAGCATGCATCTAGAGTATTATGTTCATAAGAACAGAGTAACACATTAAGAAAGATGACATGATGTAGAGGGATAAACTCAAGCAATATGATATAAACCCCATCTTTTTATCCTCGATGGCAACAATACAATACGTGCCTTGCAACCCTTTCTGTCACTGGGTAAGGACACCACAAGATTGAACCCAAAGCTAAGCACTTCTCCCATGGAAAGAAAGATCAATCTAGTAGGCCAAACCAAACTGATAATTCGAAGAGACTTGCAAAGATAACTCAATCATACATAAAAGAATTCAGAGAAGATTCAAATATTTCTCATAGATAAACTTCATCACAAACCCACAATTCATCGGATCTCGACAAACACACCGCAAAAAGAGTTTACATCAAATAGATCTCCACAAGAGAGGGGGAGAACATTGTATTGACATCCAAAAAGAGAGAAGAAGCCATCTAGCTAATAACTATGGACCCGAAGGTCTGTGGTAAACTACTCACAACTCATCAGAGCGGCTATGGTGTTGATGTAGAAGCCCTCCATGGTCGATTCCCCCTCCGGCGGAGCGCCGGCGAAGGCTCCAAGATGGGATCTCGCGGATACAGAAGGTTACGGCGGTGGATATTGTTTTTCGTTGGCTCCCTGGATGTTTTCGGGGTACGTAGATATATATAGGAGGAAGAAGAACGTCGGTGGCCGCTCGTGGGGCCCAGGAGAGGTGGGCGCGCCCTCCTATCTCCTGGCTGCCTCGATTGCTTCTTGACTTGCACTCCAAGTCCTCTGGATCACGTTCGTTCCAAAAATCACACTTCCGAAGGTTTCATTCCGTTTGGACTCCATTTGATATTCCTTTTCTTCGAAATACTAAAATAGGCAAAAAAACAGCAATATGGGCTGGGCCTCCGGTTAGTAGGTTAGTCCCAAAAGATATAAATGTAAAATAAAGCCCATAAACATCCAAAAGGGGTAATATAATAGCATGGAACAATAAAAAATTATAGATACGTTGGAGACGTATCAAGCATCCCCAAGCTTAATTCCTGCTCGTGCTCGAGTAGGTAAATGATAAAAACAGAATTTTTGATGTGGAATGCTACCTAGCATAATTCTCAATGTAATTTTCTTTATTGTGGCATGAATGTTCAGATCCAAACGATTCAAAATAAAAGTTGATATTGATAAAAGAAATAGTAATACTTAAAGCATACTAATCAAAGCAATCATGTCTTCTCAAAATAACATGGAGAAAGAAAGTTCATCCCTACAAAATCATATAGTTAGACTATGCTTCATTTTCGTCACACAAAAATGTTCCAAAATTCTACACCCCCGATAACAAGCCAAGCAATTGTTTTTTACTTAAATAATCTCAAACTTTTTTAACTTTCACGCAATACATGAGCGTGAGCCATGGATATAGCACTATCGGTGGAATAGAATATGATGATGGGGATTGTGTGGAGAAGACAAAAAAGGAGAAAGTCTCACATTGATGAGGATAATCAACGAGCTATGGAGATGCCCATCAATTGATGTCAACATGAGGAGAGGGATTGCCATGCAACGGATGCACTAGAGCTATAAATGAATGAAAGCTCAACAAAAGAAAACTAGTGGGTGTGCATCCAACTTGCTTGCTCACGAAGACCTAGGGCATTTGAGGAAGCCCATCGTAGGAATATACAAGCCAAGTTCTATAATGAAAAATTCCCACTAGTATATGAAAGTGACAACATATAAGACTCTCTATATGAAAAACATGGTGCTACTTTGAAGCACAATATATGAGACTCACTATATAAAGAACATGAAGCTACTTTGAAGCACAAGTGTGGAAAAGAGATAGTAACATTGCCCTTTTTTTTCCTTTTTTTTCTTTTATTTTTTCTTTGGCCTTTCTTTTTCTTTTGGCCTTTCTTTCTTTATCTTTTTTTTTCTTTTTGGGCAATGCTCTAATAATGATGATCATCACACTTTCATTGATTACAACATATGAATTACAACTCAAAACTAGAACAAGATATGACTCTATATGAATGCCTCCGGCGGTGTACCGGGATGGTGCAATGAATCAAAAGTGACATGTATGAAAAATTATGCATGGTTGCTTTGCCACAAATACGATGTCAACTACATGGTCATGCAATGGCAATATGACAAAAGTAATGTATGTCATGATGATAAACGGAATGGTGGAAAGTTGCATGGCAATATATCTCGGAATGGCTATGGAAATGCCATAATAGGTAGGTATGGTGGCTGTTTTGAGGAAGATATAAGGAGGTTTATGTGTGACAGAGCGTATCGTATTATGGGGTTTGGATGCACCGACGAAGTTTGCACCAACTCTCAAGGTGAGAAAGGGCAATGCACGGTACCGAAGAGGCTAGCAATGGTGGAAAGGTAAAAGTGCGTATAATCCATGGGCTCAACATTAGTCAAAAGAACTCATATACTTATTACAAAAATTTAGAAGTCAACAAAAACCAAGCACTACGTGCATGCTCCTAGCGGGATAGATTGGTAGGAAAAGACCATCGCTCGTCCCCGACCGCCACTCATAAGGATGCACAAGCCAGGTACACTTCATGTTTCAGATTTGTTACACAACTTTAACCATACGTGCATGCTACGGGACTTGCTAACTTCAACACAAGAATTCTTTAATTCATAATCACCCAACTAGCATGACTTTAATATCACTACCTCCATATCTCAAAACAATTATCAAGTATCAAATTGATCATAGCATCCAATTCACTTCCTATGATAGTTTTTATTATACCCAACTTGGATGCCTACCATTCTAGGACCAATTTTATGATCATAGCAAATACCATGTTGTTCTAAAAGACTCTCAAAATAATATAAGTGAAGCATGAGAGACTAGCAATTTCTACAAAATTAAGACACCGCCGTGCTCTAAAAGATATAAGTGAAGCACTAGAGCAAAAACTATCAACCTCAAAAGATATAAGTGAAGCACATAGCATATTCTAATAAATTCTAATCAAGTAGGCTTCTCCCAAAAGGTGTGTACAGCAAGGATGATTGTGGTAAACTAAAAAGCAAATACTAATATAATACACGACGCTCCAAGCAAACCACATATCATGTGGCGAATAAAAATATAGCTCCAAGTAAAGTTACCAATGAACGAAGACGAAAGAGGGGATGCCTTCCCGGGGCATCCCCATGCTTAGGCTTTTTTCTATTCTTGAATATCTTGGGGTGCCTTGGGCATCCCTAAGCTTAGGCTTTTGCCACTCCTTATTCCATAGTCCATCAAAGATTTACCCAAAACTTGAAAACTTCACAACACAACTCAACAGAAAATCTCATAAGCTCCGTTAGTGAAAGAAAACAAAACCACCACATAAGGTACTGTAATTAAATCATTCTTTATTTATTTTGGTGTTAAAACTACTGTATTCCAAGTTCTCTATGGTTCATACCACTTAATGCTAGCCATAGATGCATCAAAATAAGTAAACAACACACGAAAAGCAGAATCTTTCAAAACCAGAACAGTCTGTAGCAATCTGTAACTAACGCAAATTTCTGGAACCCTAAAAATCCTACGAAAATAGGAAGTCCTGGACAATTTGTCTATTGATCAGCAACAAAAAGAATCAACGCAAAATCAAGTTTTTCTGATTTAACAAAACTAATTTCATGCGCGCAAAGTTTCTGTTTTTCAGCAGAGTCAAATTAACTATCACCATAGGTTATCCTATAGGTTCTACTTGGCACAAACACTAATTAAAACATAAAAACACATTTAAACAGAAGGTAGATGCAAAATTTATTACTAAGCAGAAACAAAAACAAAAAACACAATTAAAATTGGGTTGCCTCCCAACTAGCGTTATCGTTTAACGCCCCTAGCTAGGCATAAAAGCGATGATAGATCTAAGTAGTGCCATCTTTGGCACTCAATTCATAAGTAGCTCGCATGATAGATTCATAAGGTAATTTGACTTTCTTTCTTGGAAAGTGCTCAATGCCTTTCTTTAATGGAAATTGGAATCTAATATTCCCTTCCTTCATATTAATAATCACGCCGATCGTTCTAAGGAAAGGTCTACCAAGAATAATAGAGCAAGAAAGATTGCAATCTATATCAAGAACGATAAAATCTACGGGCACCAAATTTCTATTTGCAACAATGAGAACATCATTGATCCTTCCCATTGGCTTTTTAATGGTGGAATCCACAGGGTGCAAATTTAAAGAGCAATCATCAAGATCATGGAAACCTAGAATATCACATAAAGTTTTCGGAATCGTGGAAACACTAGCACCCAAATCACACAAAGCAAAACACTCATGATCTTTAATTTTAATCTTTATAGTAGGTTCCCACTCATCATTAAGTTTTCAAGGTATAGAAACTTCCAAATTAAGTTTTTCATCATAAGATTGCATCAAGGGATCAACGATATGTTTGGTAAAAGCTTTATTTTGACTATAAGCATGAGGAGAATTCACAACGGATTGCAACAAGGAAATACAACCTTCTAAAAAACAATTATCATAATCAAATTCCTTGGAATCCAAGATAGTGGGTTCAATGCTATTTAAAGTCATGACCTCTTCAATCCCACTTTTACCAAATTTAGCATCAAGATCTAAAAACTCTGAATTATTGGGACGCCTTCTAACTAAAGTTGACTCATCTCCAGTCCCATTATTATCAAGATTCATATTGCAAAACAAAGATCTAATGGGAGACACATCAATAACTTTAAGATCTTCATCATTATTTTCATTAAAACTAGAAGAACACGCCTTTACAAAGCAATCTTTCTTAGCACGCAATCTAGCGGTTCTTTCCTTGCACTTATCAACGCAAATTATCATGGCTTTGAGAGACTCATGGATATCATGCTTGGGAGGAGTAGATCTAAGTTTAAGAGAATCAACATCAAGCAAAAGTCTATCAACATTCCTAGCCAAATCATCAACTTTGAGAAATTTTTCTTCAAGCAAGGCATTAAAATTCTTTTGAGACATCATAAATTCTTTCACACTATTCTCAAAATCAGAGGGCATCTTATTAAAATTACCATAAGAATTATTGTAGGAATTTCCATAATTATTAGAGGAATTGCTAGGGAACGGTCTAGAATTAAAGTTTCCTCTATAAGCATTGTTTCCAAAACTATTCCTACCAACAAAATTCACATCCATAGATTCATGATTATTCTCAATCAAAGTAGACAAAGGCATATCATTGGGATCAAGAGGAGTATTTTTAGTAGCAAACAACTTCATAAGTTCATCCATCTTTCCACTCAAAACATTGATTTCTTCTATAGCAAGAGACGCTTCAATTCCATTCGGGACCAAGTCCAAGTGGGAGACATAGAGATTTGCAAGATACATACGGATCTGAATGTTGCAGACCCATTGACTAAGCCTCTCTCACGAGCAAAACATGATCAGCACCAAGACTCCATGGGTGTTAGAATCATTACTATGTAATCTAGATTATTGACTCTAGTGCAAGTGGAAGACTGAAGGAAATATGCCCTAGAGGCAATAATAAAGTTATTATTTATTTCCTCATATCATGATAAATGTTTATTATTCATGCTAGAATTGTATTAACCGGAAACATGATACATGTGTGAATACATAGACAAACATATAGTCACTAGTATGCCTCTACTTGACTAGCTCATTAATTAAAGATGGTTATGTTTCCTAACCATAGACATGTGTTATCATTTGATTAATGGGATCACATCATTAGGAGAATGATGTGATTGACATGACCCATTCCGTTAGCCTAGCACTTGATCGTTTAGTATATTGCTATTGCTTTCTTCATGACTTATACATGTTCCTGTAACTATGAGAATTATGCAACTCCCGTTTATCGGAGGAACACTTTGGGTACTACCAAATGTCACAACGTAACTGGGTGATTATAAAGGAGTACTACAGGTGTCTCCGAAGGTACACGTTGAGTTGGCGTATTTCGAGATTAGGTTTTGTCACTCCGATTGTCGGAGAGGTATCTCTGGGCCCTCTAGGTAATGCTCATCACTATAAGCCTTGCAAACAATGTAACCAATGAGTTGGTTATGGGATGATGCATTACATAACGAGTAAAGAGACTTGCCGATAACGAGATTGAACTAGGTATTGGATACCGACGATCAAATCTCGGGCAAGTAACATACCGATGACAAAGGGAACAACGTATGTTGTTATGCGGTTTGACCGATAAAGATCTTCGTAGAATATGTAGGAACCAATATGAGCATCCAGGTTCCGCTATTGGTTATTGACCGAGAATAGTTCTAGGTCATGTCTACATAGTTCTCGAACCCGTAGGGTCCGCACGCTTAACGTTACGATGACAGTTTTATTATGAGTTTATAAGTTTTGATGTACCGAAGTTTGTTCGGAGTCCCGGATGTGATCACGGACATGACGAGGAGTCTCAAAATGGTTGAGACATAAAGATTGATATATTGGAAGCCTATGTTTGGACATCGGAAGTGTTCCGGGTGAAATCGGCATTTTACCGGAGTACCGGGAGGTTACCGGAACCCCCCGGGGGGGTTATTGGGCCTACATGGGCCTTGAGGGAGAAGAGGGAAGGAGGCAGGAGGGGGCCGCGCGCCCCTCCCCTTCCTAGTCCGAATAGGACAAGGGAAGGGGGGCGGAGCCCCCCCTTTCCTTCCCCTCTTCCTCCTCTTTCCCCCCTTCTCCTACTCCAACTAGGAAAGAAGGGAGTCCTACTCCCGGTGGGAGTAGGACTCCCCCCTTGGTGCGCCCTCCTTGGCTGGCCGCCTCCTCCCCCCTGGCTCCTTTATATACGGGGGCGGGGGGGGGGCACCCTAGAAACAACAAGTTGATCTATGGATCGTTCCTTAGCCGTGTGCGGTGCCCCCCTCCACCATATTCCACCTCGGTCATATCGTCGCGGAGTTTAGGCGAAGCCCTGCGCCGGTAGAACATCATCATCGTCACCACGCCATCGTGCTGACGGAACTCATCTCCGGAGCTTTGCTGGATCGGAGCCCGGAGATCGTCATCGAGCTGAACGTGTGCTGAACTCGGAGGTGCCGTACGTTTGGTGCTTGGATCGGTCGGATCGTGAAGACGTACGACTACATCAACCGCGTTGTGCTAACGCTTCCGCTTACGGTCTACGAGGGTACGTGGACAACACTCTCCCCTCTCGTTGCTATGCCATCACCATGATCTTGCGTGTGCGTAGGAATTTTTTTGAAATTACTACGTTTCCCAAACAGGTTGTTGTTGTTGTTGTTGTTGTTGTTGTTGTTGTTGTTGTTGTTGTTGTTGTTGTTGTTGTTGTTGTTGTTGTTGTTGTTGTTCCTCTGATTCTGATTCTGGACTCACATCTGCATCAATGCATTCTGCTGCTGGATCAACTGAGTGAGCTCCGGTGGGAAAGCAAATCCATTGTCACGTCTCAGAGGCATCTGAGGGTTTAGAAAAGATGAGAATATAGAATAGAAGGAGGTCTATAGAGAAAAACACTACCCATATGCACATGAGACAAATGCAATCAATATCACTTCAATCAAATTCAAACAAGGGCATACAATGGTCTAACTGTCGTTACAAAAGTGCTCTGACTATACTATAAACATGGGGGAATACTACTACTGTTATGGTGGTCGACTAGAAAAATTGATCGGTCGAAGACTCCATGATATCTGCTCCAGCTTCATCAACAAAGTCATCATCGCTATCGTCTGGGTCCGAGTCGGTGTCGCCGATGATGATGTAGTTCTCCGGGCAAGTGCAATCATCGTCTTCTCCTCCAGTCGCGGGGAATCCCATAAATACTTTTAGCTTCTTCTTCAGATCATCATTCTTCTCTACGAGTGTCGTCATTTCCTCCTCATATCCATCGCGTGTAGACTTGAGTTCTTCCTCCAGTTCCGTGATCTTGGTCATTGCCTTCTTCAGATCTATCATGCCTGCACACATCTGGTTCTCCTGGCGACGAATGTGTTGGTTTAACTCCTAGATGAAAGTTGCAATAGATCTATCCTTCCTGGTGCTGATCATCTCCCACTGCTCATCTCGGTGCCCACAAATCTAGTAAATAGTATCCTTGAGATCCTTCTGGTAAACTTCTCCAATGCGTCCCATGGTGATGTGGGCTGTCATGCTCTTTCCTAGACTCCAGGTTGGTGCATCAAAAAACTCTATGGGCTCAGTGACGGGCATGAACGTCCTTCCTGGAACTTGAACTTGAATCATCCAACACTCCTGTTCTGGTAAAGTGGCGATGTAGGTCCCGGTGAAGCTTGGTAGTCCGATGTTCAGGTATCTAGTGACTTCCTTCAAGTGGCGTCTGAAAAGTGTATCTTCATCCGGTTGCGTGAACTTGTTCCTTGCATCTGCCATCCTAAAAGAGTAGAAAAGATGAGCAGTCAGAAATGAGAAGAGAGTAGTGATCTAGGACTTTAGCTTAGTGGTCGTGTCCTATAGTCAGCGTGTGCTCTGATACCATCTTGTAGCGACCAGACCTCAAACAGCCTGATCTCTGTGCATCAGTGTCATCCCTGGATCGGTAATGCTGATACACACAGTACTTGAAGGATTTATAACAGAGTAGCAATCACACACTTATTACATCGAATGTCTCAAAATAGAACTTATTACAATAAATATGGCTTAAGGCCATCTAATAACGATAACAGCAAAGGGCTGGGAAGATAAGCGAGTCCATCAACTCCAACGGCATCACTGAGTATAAGATCATGACCTAAGGCACCTTACTCGTCGTCTGAAAAGTCTGCAACATGAACGTTGCAGCCCGAAAACGGGTCAGCACATGGAATATGCTGGCAATGTAACACATAGAGAGTAATGAACAGAATAATGCTATCACTACATGCATATATGGCTGGTGGAAAGCTCTATAGTTACAGTTTTGCATAAAGCCAATTTTCCCCTACAACAAAGGAATAAATTTTATTTAACTATGATGGTGGTTGTTAAACATTGAGAAGGTTCCTCCAACTCAATACCAATTAAGCATCATCATTAAGCCAACAAAATTAAATTAAGTAACATGATGAGATTCACATCATAATCCAGGTACTAGATACTCAAAACTTCCATAACTGGGGACACGACTAACCATGATTAGTTTATACACTCTGCAGAGGTTTGCGCACTTTTCCCTGCAAGACTCAATCTCCTCCGCTTGATTTCTCGCACTACATGGTGTTTGAGAAACGGATGACCAAGACACAGTCTTTCAGAAGCATTAACTCTTTACTCTGGGTAGACAGTACCAACCTACATCCCCTACATCTGCTAGTCTACCACTGAAAGAGGTCACACAACATACTCAACTATGCTAGAGCCCATAGTAGTTTGCGGCTGCACACGGAAGTTTCTAGCATGAATAATCTCATGATCCCTTTGAGCCTGGGTGGCGGTCCATAGGAGAATCACACGGTACCCGGGATTTCCAAAAAAAAAAATACAGGCAACACTGGGTTCCCCAGGTGCCTCAATCCACCCAGATGTGTATTAAAGTTGCCACCTTAAATAAACCATTAGTTAAAAATACTCACATCTGTCATGGATACACTTAGCCAATCCACGTCTACTCGCATAGCATAGCAATATAAGCAAACGTAGAAGTAACTCCCAAAGGTTTGATAATAAAACAAGTATTAGGTTCTACCTCATCTACTTCCCAAAACCCACATATTAATCAGATCCTAACCATGCAATTGTTTGAGGATTGATCTAATGCAATAAAACTGGGTAGTAAAGAGGTATGATCAAAGTGTTACTTGCCTTGCTGATGATCCGTGAAACCTAGAGACTCGTAGTAGCAAGCGGCGCACTCCGGATACTCTATCGCAAACAAACAAGCATACAATAAGCACTCATCTAATGCACAGGTAAAACTCAAATAAGAGATATAACCATAAAGTTTAACTTAAGAACTCCGGTTTGCAAAAAGAATCAAATCAAACGAAGCAACGAAACCCAAACAACGAAAAAAACAGGCTTCATTTACTAATCTGGACCTAAGTCAAATTTTACGGTAGCAAAAACTTGTTTTAGTAGGTTAAACAGAAAAAGGGTTTCGAGACGAAACTCTAGGCGTTTGAATCGCCTGATTCTGATAAGCGAGCGAAAAGTTATACTAGAACGAAAATCGGATCAGAAATCGCGATCGGAAATAATCACAGAAAATCCAAGAAAAAGAAAAATGGACGAACAGGCTAACGAACGAACGTTCGCTGTCTGCGGCTAAACGACGAAAACCGTTCGTTAAAACGAACGTACGGACGAACGTCCGCAAAATAAACTAAACCGAAAATAAACCGAACCGGATCTAAAAAACCAAATATAGGGTTTCGAAAAAAATGATCGGTTTTCTCGCGAAAAGCGAGGCGGCGGCGGCGGGCTCCGGCGAGGGCGGTGGCGGTCGGCGACGGCGCGGACGGCGGCGGGTCGGCGGCGGCGCGGGTGACGGCGACGGTGGCGGCTCGCAGCGGCGGCGGCGGATCAGCGCTAGGGTTTTGGGGGCGGGCGGCTAGGCTAGCGGGGCGGCCTCCCGGCTTATAAGGGCCGACCGAGCCAGGAGTCCGGGACGGACACGACCCGGTAGGTCGATTCTTTTTTAAATAATTTCGCGCAGAAAAACAAATAAAAGAAATACTAAACGGAGTCCAAAAATCCCGAAATAAATTTTCCCCGTCCTTTAAAAATAAGCCGGACAAGGTAAACATTTGTTTGGGCCTAAATGCAATTTTGAAAAACGTGCATTTTTTCTAATTCAAAATAAAATAGCGATAAACTCCGAAATAAAATCTTATTTGATTTTATTATTAAATCTCCAATATTTCTTTATTTTGGGAAAGTCATTTTCTTATTTTTATAATTGAATTATTTGAATATAAAATAATTAAAATCAAATGATCCTATTTTCAAAATTTGAGAAAACTCAAATATGAAAATAACGAAATCCCTAACTCTCTCTGTGGGTCCTTGAGTTGCGTAGAATTTCTAGGATCTAGCCAAAATGCAATAAAATATGATATGCAATAATGATCTAGTGTATAACAATCCAAATTTAAAATTTGGGATGTCACAGCACAGTACGATCAGCATAGCTAGACGCTCAGTACAATGTTCCAGGAGAATCAGTTCCCGTGGCTACGAAGGAGAAGGTGAACGGGGTCAACAGAAGCTCCATGGAAATGCCATGCAATTTAAAGTTCATTTTCCATGGTTGTAACGTTAAATTGCTGTGGGATTTAAGTTAATTTTCCATGGGTTTTCAAAATTTCCATGGGAAAAAGGAATAAATGTCATGTTCTATGGAGTTAAATTACCGTGAGATTGATTTTCCATGGCTGCAAAAAGGTTAATTTACCATGGACTTGAAATTAAAATTGTCATGGATTTTCTGGAAAAAATGTCATGTTATGTATTTGACATGTATGTAAAAGGTTTAAAACTTACCATGGCAATATAGGTAAATCTGGCATTGGAACAAAATTAAATTTGCCGTGTAAAATTTATAAGTAAAATTTGCCGAGTAGAAATATTGTAGAAATTGCCATGGCAACATAAAGTAAAAATTTCCATATCATTTAAAGTAAAATTGCCATGGAAAAAACATAGAAATTTGCCATGGCAAAAGTAGAGTAAACATTTGTCGTGGAAAAAAGTAGATTTGCCGTGCTTGAAACCTAAAAATTGCCATGTATTTGAAAGTAAAATTTGCCATGGGGAATATTGTAGAATTTGCCATGGCAAAATAAAGTAAAATTTTCCATGGCAAAAAAACGTAGAAATTTGCCGTGGCAAAAGTAGAGTAAATATTTGCCATGGAAAATGACGTAAATTTGCCATGCTACAAACATAGAAATTGCCATGTATTTGAAAGTAAATTTGCTGTGGAGAATATTGTAGAATGTGGCATGGAAAAATGAAGTAAAATTTTCCAGGGCAAAAACGTAGAAATTTGCCATGGCAAAAGTACATTTGACATGAAAAAATGAAGAGTAAAATTGCAATGCTACAAACATAGAAATTGCCATGAATTTGAAAGTAAAATTTGCCGTGGAGAAATATTGTTGAATTTTCCATGGCAAAAGAGAGTAAATTTTGCCATCTCATTTAAAGTAAAATTGCCATCACATTTTGCATGATATGTTTGATGAACTAGAACTTGTTGGGGCATTTTAAAAAATGAACAAAAATTGCCATGGCATATGCATATTAAAATTGTCGTTGTACTTGTTTTATAATTGCCATGGCAACTATTACTTGAAAACGAAAGATGGTGGCTATAAAAAGAATAGAATACCATGCTCTGTAAACTACATTTGCCATGTCTCGTGAACTGAAATTGCCATGTTCCATTAGAAAGTAACTTTTTTGCCATTATTGCATGAGATAAATTTGCCATGATGCATAAACTATAAATGCCATGCCCCATGAATTTAAATTGCCATGGTCTCATAGAAAGTAACTTTTTCCATGTTGCAAAGAGAAAAAGAATTTATCTCTACAAATTCATATAATTTTTTTTGCCATGGCAACTATTTACAGAAGTGAAAGAGCGCTAGAAGATTGTGAATTTGCCATGGCAAAATGATGTCTATTCATAGTGATTTGCCATTGTATAAGAAATTAAACAATGTCTAAAAAACATGAGAAATAAAAAATAAAAAATAGGTATGAATTATAGCAAGTTGCCACCGTGACTATTTACTAAACAAAGCTATCACGACACCTGTTTTACTAATAATTCACTGTGGTTTATCGCACAAAAACATAACAAATTAACAGCAATTCTTCCGTGACAACCATTTATTAAAACAGAAGCTACCACGAACAAGAAGCGAAAAAAATTACACTAATAAAATGGAGGTAGAGGTAGACCATGATGAGATGGACCCTAGGTTTCCCTAAAACAGTGGCAAATTTGCCATGAACCAACTACACCTAGAAAGTGTTTTGTGAGTCAGTCCATTCATTTTACGAAAACAAAAAATTGCCATGTGCTACAAATTTGTTTTTCATGAACTTGCCTTGCAACTATTACAAAAGATTTCTAGATTTGCCATGATAAATGTGTGAACTAGTTCTGTACAATCCTAAGAACATGGCAATATAGCATGGTGATTGAATTTGAAATCATGACAAAAAAGTTAGACATGGCATCATTTTTGGAGGAAAACAATGGCAAAATTGCTCAAGATTTGCTGAAAGATAAAAAGCATACAGAGGTGGAGCGAGCGCCATGGCAATTTTGGAGGTGGAGGTGTTACCTGCAGGAAATGGAGCCAGCGCCATGGGCGTTGCAGTGCGACGGCATAGTGGTAGAGCTCGAGCTGAGGTCCTGAAAGGGCTAGTTATCGACTAGAGGGGGGTGAATAGGCGATTTTTATGAAAGTCTTAAAAACGTGGGAGTTTTGAAGACAAACAATAGAAATGACACTATTCGTATGCAACGGAAGGTAGACTACACTAGACAAGCCATAGTCAAGTATTCAATGACGTGAAAGCATGAAGACTAATATCAGCTAGGTAGTAAAGATCAGGATGGAAGATAGTATGAAGCCAATCAGAACAGGTAGTCACACAGTGAAGTCAAACAGATAATGCAAGCAGGCAATGACTTCACGAAGACAAACTGTAAGTAGAGAGAAGAGAGTAGAACCAGTAGCTTCAGGAGGACAGGGATTTGTTTGACCAGTTCTATTTGTTGTGACAACTGTACGTCTGGTTAGGGAGGCTGAGATTCAACTCAGAAGACCGCGTCTTCACCTTATTCCCCTTGAGCTAACACTACTAGGGAAAACCTTATACACAGAACTTTAGCAGTAGCGAGGGTCAAAAAAGCATGCTGGTGCTAAGTAGCAGTAGCGCGCCTGAGAAAACCGCGCTGTAGATAAAGTTCTAGCAGTAGCGCGTCTTGCTCTAAACACGTTACTACTAAAATTCCCACGGCTTAGCCGATAGGCTACACATAGTAGTAGCAACCTATAACGAACTGCGCTACCGCTACTTTATTTGTAGCAGCGCGTTTTAATCTAAACTCGCTACTGCTAAAGGATATAAAATTAAATGGAAAGAAAATAGAAGGGTAATTGAAAATGAAAGAAATAGAATAAGGTGAAAGGAAAAAAAATAAAATGTGAAGAAAACTAAATGAAAAGGGGGAAAAAGAGAAAGGAGTAGCAGTAGCGTTTATACCGGAAAGCGCTATAGCTAACGTAGCAGCAGCGTTCTTAACGCTGCTGCTACTACTTCTCACTTAACCACGGGGTTCGTCCTTCCCCACGGCCACTTCCCCCAAATCCAACTCTCCACTCTCGCCGCCGCCTTCGCCCATCGGCCGCCGTGCGCTCTTCGCACACCCTCTATGCCGCCCCGACCCCAGATTCAACGCCGCCCCCGCCCCCGACCTCAACGCCGCCCCGGACGCCGCCCCCGACCCCGACCTCGACGCCGCCATCTACCGCGCGCCTGAGCCCCGACCCTGACCTCGACGCCGCCTTGCCCCTCCCTCGTCGCAGGCACCCGAGGTGAGCACGCCTGCTCCTCCCTCTCCCCTACCTCTGCCTAGGGTTTCTTTATATTTTAGTTGCATCAAATTAGTTAGGGTTGATGTAAGAGTGGAAACAAATCGGATGCGGATGCGGCTCAAATGAGTTAGGGTTCATGTAAGGGTGGAAACGAATCAAATTTCTAAGATGAATCATAAAACGAGTAAAATTTGTCCATTATTTCACTTTATAGTTGGATAATTGGAATATCCGCTACCACTTTCCACCCCTATAGGTTCATCAAATTAGATGGTAATTAGGGCAGTAGTTCCTAGGTACTAATTAGTTAGTAAGAACTAGGTACTAATTAGGTACTAGAATATTTTTATTTATAGTAAGTTTATTTTTAGTAAGAACTAGTTGAATTAATAGAACTATTTAGTAAGAACTTGTTGCTATTTTTTAGTTAAAGCAATTTTTCCTGCCTCGACGTGGACGATGCCTATCCCGCATCCTCGTCGTCGAGTCGGCGGAGGACGACACCTGCTTGACCAGATGGGCCATGTCCAGGACTGGGCTCCGCCGGGGTGGTACTGGGAGGCGTTACCTACCGGGGAGCGCAGGTTGGTGAGGAGCCAGCCTATCGTTGACCCGAACCTTCTTTGGTGGCGGTCGCGTGGGCCAGTGACGGTCCAGAGGCTCGAGGACTCCGCGGAGGTGGTGCGTCACCGTGTTAGTGAGGAGGACGCGCACGTCCGTCACTACTTGTTTGCGTTGGAGCACAGGTTCTCCAGGGATTTCACTGGAGCTATGATCCCGTGATGGTTCCTTCTCTGTGGGTGTCCACCACCCGCGCCGATACCCGTCGTGTGCTAGGGTTTTAGTTATATTAGTGATGTTATATGTATGTGAAAGTGCTAGTTATCGACTAGAGGGGGGGTGAATAGGCGATTTTTATGAAAGTCTTCAAATTGTGGAAGTTTCGAAGACAAACAATAAAAATGACCTAATTGATATGCAGCGGAAGATAAACTACAACAAGCAAACCATAGTCAAGTATGCAATGATGTGAAAGTACAAGACTAATAGCAGCTCAGTAGTAAGGATCAAGATGGAAGATAGTATGAAGCCAATCAACAATAGTAGTCAAGCAATGAAGTCAAACAGGTACAACAGATAGGCAATGACTTCACGAAGACAAACTCTAAGTAAAGGAAGGGAGAGGATAGAACCAGTCACTTGTTGAATACACATGATTTGTTGGACCAGTTCCAGTTGCTGTGACAACTGTACGTCTGGTTGGGGAGGCTGAGATTCAACTCGGAAGACCGTGTCTTCACCTTATTCCCCTTGAGCTAAGGACACACAGTCCTCGCCCAATCACTCTGGTAAGTCTTCAAGATAGACTTCCGAACCTTCACAGACTTCGTTCACCAGCAAGCCACAATGACTCTTGGATGCTCAGAACGCGACGCCTAACCGGCTGGAGGATTCACAGTCCTCAAGTGTAATAAGTCTTCAGGTCACACAGACAGAAAGACTTCAGTGATGCCTAACACTCTTTGGCTCTGGGTGTTTGGGCTTGGTCCTCGCAAGGATTTCTCTCTCTCAAATGCGGTGGGTTGCTCTCAAACGACAAAAGCCGTGCACTAACTCTGAGCAGCCACCAATTTATGGTGTAGGGGGTGGGCTATTATAGCCACTGGGCAACCCGACCTGATATGTCCGAAATGACCCTGGGTCACTAAGGAACTGACATGTGTTCCAACGGTCAGTTTTCAAACACACACGACAACTTTACTTGGGCTACAAGCAAAGCTGACTCATCCAGCTCTGGATAAGATTTGCTCTCATTGTCTTCGCTCGAAGACATAGGATTTGGGTTGAGCATCACTTCAGTCATTCTGACTTTGTTCACTTGGACCCCACTTAACAGTACGATGGTTCCTATGACTCGACAAAGAAGAAAAAGGAAACAGCGAAACAACACAGTCTTCACGCTCCATAGTCTTCACTCCATGTCTTCTCATGTCATAGTCTTCAATATGAATATCTTCACATACCACCATTGTCGTCAATGTCTTCATACATTTTTAGGGGTCATCTCCGGTATGTACACTGAATCAGTGAGGAACACTACCTGCGTTATCCTGCAATTCTCACAAACGCATTACTCCCTCAACCAACTTTGTCCTCAATACTCCAAAACCAACTAGGGGTGGCACTAGATGCACTTACAATCTCCCCCTTTTTGGTGATTGATGACAAACTGGTTGAAGTTTTCAACGGGGATAAAGTATGTGAAATAGTAAAGGATAGGGTATTGTCTTCATATGTAGCAAAGGCTCCCCCTGAAGATGTGCATATAAGTAATTTGCTTTTGGAATGCAAATGCACATGGCAGGTTGTACTTGTGGAGATCCTCTTCAACTTATGAAGATAATTCATCATGCATGAAATGATATAGCAAATAGAATGACATGCATAATGAAAAATGGACGTCTGCAGAATGATCTAAGTGCGGAAGTTATCATCGCATCATAGTAAAGCGAATAAGTAGCAGACGACCATCGAGTTTAAGTGTTACAACTCAAAGAACCAAATGTATCAGAAGCGAGAGTTGTAAACACTAGGCAAAATATAAAGCAACTGCCCATATGAACCCGCTTGAAGACTATCAAACTCATATGCTTCTCCCCCTTTTGTCAGTAAGGACCAAAAAGGTTTGAAGACATAGAGCATCTACTCGTCCTCATGAGTAGGTGAAGCAGCAGGGTTGTCGTTGTTGTTTGGCGGCGCAGATGTACTTGGTGTAGTGTCGATGCGTGCAGAAGTAGGGGGCGGTGAAGTAGCATCGTCTTCATCATCGATCACTCTGGCATTCACAGTTGCCGCGGAGGAAGAATAGTTAGAGTCTTCAAGAGATGGAGTTCGACGTAGGACAACAGTCCGTGGAGGAGTGGAGTCAAACTTGAATCTCTCAGTGAAGCCATTGTCTTGAAGATCTGCTTCAGCACTAAGCAGCGTCAAACTCTTCCATGATCGCCGACATGTCTCGTGAGTGACAAAAGCATTCTTGGTGGCAAGATTTCGAATGCGATTGACGTCCACCAAGAGGCTTTGCATCTGTCTCTTGAGCCAAAAGTGATGCTTATCTTGTTTCTGATGAAGTGCCACAAGAAGTTCTCGGTCATTTAGAACACGAGAGCGCTTCTTAGGTCTTTGGGCAATCGTGCTGTCAGTAGCTTCAGTTTGTGCACGATGAGGCAGACGAGTGTTCCCAGCCATTGGATAGATACGTGTTACTGCTTGGACGCCTTCCATGGGCTGAGTGAAGCTTTGGTGATCAGCATTTTGAAGACAAAGAGGCTCCTTAGCAGGCTCAGGGTATATGGCTTCAACTGACATATCAACCTCTGGTAGAAAGATAGATGATTGCGAGCAGAGGGCTGATCGTTGACAGAGGAGTGTAGCTTGATGAGGCGCATGATCCATGGAGCATAGAATTTCAGGCCAAAAAGGTCAGATCCAGATGCAGCCAATTGTCGGATGAAGAATTCTTGTGAATTGAAGCTGATGCCATTGAGGACGTAAAAGACCAATGTATTCATGGCTCCTTCAAGTTTGGCCGCTGATGAATGCCCTTTGATAGGCCATAGAGTTCGCCTGATGATGTGATATATTGTGCGAGGCAGATACTCTAGGTCATCAACAAAGAACTCCTTTGGGTATTCAGTGTTAGATGGCAGAGGCTTCATCATGCTCAACATCTAGCTCATGTTGGGCTCTGGCTTATGGAAGATGCTCTCCAGTGCATTGCGGTGGAGTTGACAATCAGGTTCATACAGCTCTCCGGGAGTGGGTAGGCCTGTAAGCTCAATGACGTCAAGAGCTTTGGCTTCATGATGAACATTTCCGGTCATCCACTCGAGAACCCATGTCTTTATATCCCTGTTGTAGCCACGAATGTGGAGGGTGGCATAGAATTGAAGCAAAAGTTCCTCATTCCAATGTTCCTTGTCTGTCACAAAGCTGAGCAGGCCGGCATCACGGTCAAGTGCTTCTTCTAAGCATGGCAGTCCAGCAATGGCTTCAGTGTCGAGGCGCATATGAGGGAAAATGCGCCCTTGATCATACAAAACGCAGGAGTAATAGCTTCGCTGCTGATAGCTCCAGAAACGATCAGATGATATTCTTGGCCTTGAGTAGGGGTTCTTTGCACTGTCAAAGAAGGTGTTGTGGCTTTTGAAGCCATTTGCATTGAAGGACCCTATAGAATTTGTAGTACCTGGGAACCTTGGTAGTCTTGGCTTTGGTTTCTGGACCTAAGGCCTATGCTCAACATGATAATCAAACTGAGGACCAGAGGCAGTAGGCGGAGAGACCAGAACGGGCCATCGGACAGTGGTTAGCTGACCATGATTATATGCTTGCTCAATTGTATAGGGCCTTGGTGGAGGAACATGAGCAGTGGCAACAGCTGAGGCTTCAGGCTGCACAACAGACACTTGAGGAGCAGGTGCATCATTGGCTTCGGGCACATTGGTTGGTGCAGGCTCCACATTTACTTCAGCCATGATTACATCATTGGCGTCATTTGTGTTGGTGGTGGCAGCCTCAAGATTTTCAGCCTCCACTTGATGAGCTGGAGGGTCAGGCACTGGCACGTTTACATCAGGAATAGCTTCTTCAGTATTGGGGGGAGTAGGGACACATACGTCTTCTTGTCTTTCATCGGCTGATGCAGCCGGATTGTCTTTAGCAGCTTGGGCTTCAGACATGGAGACATTCACAGTCGGAGTGGCTTCTGGAAACACTTGACGTGCAATAGATGGGTGGTGCACTTCTCCTTTTGGAATGCTCAAAAGAGGGACCTGAGGCCTTGGTCCTTTGCGAAGCCTGCGTAATGCTGGCGATGCCTTTGGAGATGGAGTTGGCTGGGCCTCAAAGTCTTCTTGTTCTTCTTGCACAGGTGGTGTGACTTGTGGTTGTTGTTGGGGAGTACTTGGGGAGTCTTGTTGCTGTGGGTGATCAGCCCATGATGCATCCTGAGCAATTGGCGTCAGAGGACGACCAATGCTGATGAGTTTGCTGTTTGTGAGAACAGGCGATGATACCAAGTTGTGTTCGATCTGAGGAAGAACTTCATCATCTTCAACATTGTCATTTCGACCAATGTCTTCAGCAGCGGTGGGTTCAGCTGCTGGAATGTCTTCAGCTTCATGAGCCTCTGTGGAAGCAGGCTCATGAACTATCATCCGTCGTTCTTGGTGTTCAGATGCAGGTCGAACCATTGAGATAGGTTCAACGACTAAGGGCTCTGTGGGATCAGCCCGATTCTTCTTGGTTTTGCACTTCTTCTTGGAGGGAGCAGCATCAGAGGCTTTAGTATTTTTCCTTTTTCTGGCTTCAGCCTTGGCAACCCTCGTCTTCTTCTGTTCTGAAGCGGTTGACATGACCTTTGGCTTCGAGCCAGTCATGCTGCTTGGGAAGATTATGCGAGGTGCTTCCTGCCTTGAAGGTGCAGATTTGGTCAGTAGAGAGCTTCTTCTTCTTTGCAGCCATTCTGGGGTCAATGCCAGGACGACCAAGAGACTTGCGCTTCTCAGCCTCATTATAGGCTAGCACACATTTGTCAGCCAGACTCTTCATACGTTCACGAGAGCCTTGAGCTTCTTCGCGTTTCTTGAGAAAGGCTTCTTTAAGCTCGTGCAGCATGACCTTGAAGTTTCTGACATCTTGCACGCTGAGCTTTGCCACATGCTTCTTGAACTGAGCTTTCTCATAATCAATCTTGTTCTTCAGCTCAACGATGCGCTGAGCGAGAGCTAGCTCATAAGCAATGGCGCCATTAAAGGAGACGCTGAGGCTAATGGGAAGCTGCAGATCTTCAAAGCTGAGATTTGGGGTGTCAAACCACTCATCAATGAAGTTATGGATGATTGCCACATCGAAGAGAGGCAAGTTATTGAAGATCTCTACTTCTTCCTTGCTCTTGATCAGTTGCTCAAGGGCATCATCTGCAAGATCTTCATCGCTGGACAGATCAATGGGTTCTTCTCGCAGAATGGCAGCAGGAGTCAAGGTCTGATCAGTATGCTTGACGATTTTCTTTTTCTTCTCCGTCCTCTTGGAGATACGTGATAGATCTTTAGACTGCACACTGTCTTCAGGAGGTGCAGTGGCCAGTGGCTTCGCACATGAAGCTTTTGGAGGAGCAGCTAATCTTGAAGCCTTAGGCTTCTTTAGCTTCTGCGGCTTAGGAGGAGGAGCTGGGGCTTCATCAGTGTCAGCATCATTATCAGAATGATCCACTTTGGCACCTTGTACCAAGATGTAGGTGATGAGGCCATCAAGGTTGGAGAAGGGGCCGATGACATTGGGATCAGCATCACGTGAGCCGTCAGCACGGGGAGCAGAGGGACCAGGGTTGAAGTCTAATCCCAATGACTTCTTGTTTTCCTTGGTCGATGCCTTTGCGTGCTGGAAGTTTCACTTGAAGAGAGTATCGTCACGACACCAGAGCAATGATGATGGGTCAGCATTTTCAGGCTGAGGTCCATGGACCATACAGGGATAGAAACCCTGTGCAATAGCTTCAGCTCTGTTCTTGGGTTGAAGGCCTCGATAGAGAATATCACCCCAAGGACTCTTGATAGCATTCTTCTCAGCGTATTCCTTGGTCACGAACTTATATTTGAACCATTGTTCAGCCCAATATCGTCAAATCCATTGGATTCGTGTCTTGCGCTGATGATAATTCTCTTCAGGATCTGTCTTGTAAAGTTCTGCGAGGTCATCAGGCAAATCTTTTGATGTTCCCCCTCGACGCTGTCTGCCACCCTTCCTTACTGATTTCTCTGCAGCCATGAACTTCAAACTGAATGGCTTCAATACGTTCAAAGGCTTCAAAGGCTTTCGCTTGCTGGACAAACAGGAACTGGCTTTGGGAGAATTAATGTGATGCTGTAAGAATTTTGCAAACGAATGCAGACTATGAGAATCAAGGGATTCTCCCACGAACATGTACCTGTGATAGCATTAGAGATGTGAGGGAAGGGGAAGAGGTCATATGCATTCTCAGAAGATTTTGAAGATAAATCAGTTTGAAGACATTGACCTCATGATGCGAAGACATTCACTTATATGTTGAGAGTTGGTTCCAGATTTGTACGAATCCGTGAATAAGTACAAGTGAGGAATCAAACTAGATACGAAGTTTAAGTGAATAGACTAGGCAGTATGAGATGCAGACAGAATAGATCTAACATTGTGTAGGCAGAAACCACTTTTGGTAAATAGGATGAATCTATGAAGATCAAAAGGATAGTAAAAATAGAGTTATATTTACCATACGAAGAACTGCTAGATGGGATGAACAGGAGACCGAGCAGTTCAATCCACCGTGCCCTAACTTGGCCACGGAGGACACCTACGGCGACGGCGGAGAGGACGATGTCCGCGGCCGGCGTGAGGACGGCGTCGGAGAACTCACGACAGCTAAGCGCTTCGTCGCCGGCGTCGTCGAGAGCTAGCAGTGGCGCTAGGGTTTTGACGAGGTGGAGAGGTGGAAGAAGGTTTTCTTTACCGCAAGGGACATGTATTTATAAGGAAGTGTGCGGCACAGCGCAATTACGCAGGTGCCCCTGGCGGTTCACATCTGAGGGGCACGTGGCAAGCATGCAACATACTCAGAGTTGTCCCACATTCCCACGCTCACCAGGCATGTCGGATGGTTGTTCCGGCTTCTCCGGATTTAGAAAATAAGGATGAGTCATTTAAAATAGACTTAATGTTTGTCTCTGTGTCTTCTGCTGACTAGGACGCAGAGAAGACATTCGACAGTTTCAATAGAATGCATATGATTTGGACAGATAGAGTTTGAGATAGAAAGCATAGAGAGATTAGGGTCCGATCACATTCACTTAGTTCAAAAGATTCAACTAGGAAGACATAGCTATAAGTGAATGTTGTATAGGACAGAACACTAGTATATATATATATCAGAAAGCAATCAAATCATCATAGTGAAGAAGATCATGAAGATAAATTGAAATTGAAGACAAACCAAATGTGAAGTCATTGCAAAAATAATGCCATGAGTGAAACACTTCAAATAGAGAAATTTGGTGGTGGCGTTACCCACCGTATAGGAAGTATTAGACCCAGACACGGCGCACAATTATCGTGGCGCTCCGAAGTCAAATTCCACGTTAATGTATTCACACTCAAAGTGTAAGTCTTCATTGATTGAAGATATACATTACTTCGTGTGTTGCACATCTAAGTCATCAACATGCATAAGTGTTAGGATGTGTGCCTGATCACAGGACATTTGAGGATTCCAAGATATTTAGCTCACACCGTAACTTGCAAAACCTTTTCTCATCCAAGGGCTTTGTGAAGATATCTGCCAGTTGCTCTTCAGTGTTGACGTGAATGATGTCAATATCTTTCTTCATGACATGATCTCTGAGAAAGTGATGACGAATTTCAGTGTGCTTTGTCTTCGAGTGCTGGACTGGATTGTTGGCAATCTTGATGGTGCTTTCATTGTCGCAAAAGAGAGGCACTTGTTTCAGATTGATGCCATAGTCCTTGAGAGTTTGCTTCATCCATAGAAGCTGAGCGCAACAAGATCCAGCAGCAATGTATTCAGATTCAACAGTTGAGAGTGATACACAGTTCTGCTTCTTTGAAGACCAACAGACAGGTGATCGACCCAGAAAGTGACATGTGCCTAATGTAGACTTGCGATCCACCTTGTCACCAGCATAATCAGCATCCGAGAATCCAACCAAATCAAATTTTGAGCCCTTTGGATACCATAATCCGAGTGTTGGGGTGTAAGCCAAATATCAAAGAATTCGCTTCACAGCTAAGTGATGCGATTCCTTTGGTGCCGCTTGGAATCGAGCACACATGCAAACACTAAGCATAATATCTGGCCTAGATGCACATAAATAAAGTAAAGAACCAATCATGGAGCGGTATACCTTTTGATCGAACTCTTTACCATTGTCGTCGGGACCAAGATGGTGTTTGGCTGGCATTGGTGTCGTGTAACCTCTGCAATCTTCCATTCCAAACTTCTTCAGACAATCTTTGAGGTATTTTTCTTGAGATATGAAGATGCCATTCCCTTGCTGATGAATTTGAAGACCAAGGAAGAATTTCAGCTCACCCATCATGGACATCTGATATTGCTCTTGCATCATGTATCCAAATTCATCACTATACTTCTGGTTGGTGCAGCCGAAGATAATGTCATCCACATATATTTGGCACACAAATAGTTCACCATCATATGTCTTCGTGAAGAGTGTGGGATCGAGGGATCCAAGTTTGAAGCCTTTGCTCTTCAGGAAGTCCTTGATCGTATCATACCAAGCGCGAGGAGCTTGTTTGAGGCCATACAGTGCTTTGTTTAACTTGTACACCATATCAGGATGTTTTTGTAAGTGCATCTAGTGCCCCTTAGTGATTTTGGTGTATTGAAGACTTATAGGTTAAGGGACTAATGCGTTTGTGAGTGTACACAGGTATATAAGTCTATGAGGAGTTTGATATTTACAGAGAAAGTCGACCCCTAAAAATGAAGTTCTTCGACTGAAGACTTTGATATTCTGAAGACTTTCTGAAGACTTTGAAAGTGAAGAAATTTGTGTGACCTTGAAGACTTGGTATTCATTTGAGGAACATGAAGCGTGAAGACTTTTGTTTTCATAGTTTCATTTTCTCTTTCTTGAGTCATAGGAAACACCGTACTGTTAAAGGGGGTCGAGGAAATACTAAGGAAAAATTTCCATGTGATGCTCAACTCAAAATCCTACACCTACCAATCCCTTTGAGTGAAGCCATTGGAAATCTCATACAGTTCAGTCAATTTCTTCAGTGACAGAGACGCAGTTCTTCTGGTCACTGAGGACTTTGCTCTGACTGAGGAGTTAGGAATTTGCCAGTGCGAATTGCCTACACGGTGAGGAACATGATATCCCTGAGGAATTTGAGAGCCAAATTTCCGACCGTTGTTGTGCTGCGCGCCAGCTGTCCCAAAATATCCTATCCACCTAACGGTCATATCATTGAAGGGCATTTATGTCTTATCATGTCGGGCTGCTCCCTAGGCTATAAATAGCCGCCCCCTACAACCACTAGCTGGTTGGCTGCTCCGAGAGAACTTGACACTTGTCATTTGAGAGCAACCCATCCTCCGAGGACTTTGAGCGAAAATCATCAAGTGAGGAAAACCCAAAACCAAACCCCTACAAACCCAAAGTGATTGAGCATCACTGAAGAAATTGATCATGCGTGGATCCGACGCTTGTTACCTATGAAGACTGTGCTTCTTCCAGACGGTTAGGCGTCATGGTCTAGAGCATCCAAGAGGAATTGTGGATCGCCGAGTGACCAAGTCTGTGAAGGTTTGGAAGTCACCTGAAGACTTACCACGAGTGATTGGACGAGGTCTGCGTGGCCTTAGTTCAAGGAGAATACGGTGAGGACTGGGTGTCTTGAGCTGCGGCTCAGCAACTGGGTGTCCGGGACTGTGTGTCCTCGAGTTTAAATACTCAGCCGCTCCAACCAGACGTACAACTGAGACAGCAGTTGGAACTGGTCTACCAAATCATTGTCTTCACCAACCTAACTGGTTCTATTTCCTCAACCCTTTCATTTCCTCATTACTGTGTTGAGTGGTTGTTCATATCTGTGTTTGAAGACTTTGACTGAAGACTTTCTCAATTTCCTCAGTTCAATTTCTTCAGTCTGTTTGTCTTCATCTTGTGTTATCCTGTGATTACGCTTTCTGTACTCTGTGCATGTCTTCATTTCATCATGATGACCATGCTTGTATTCTGTTACGCTTACTTCTGAGTACTTATTCCGCTGCTAGTAGTTCTTCAGTAAGGAATTTCCTCACCGGCAAATTCCTCAGTGAAGAATTCATAAAAATCGCCTATTCACCCCCCCTCTAGTCGATATAACGCACTTTCAATTGGTATCAGAGCAAGGTACTCCCTTGTTCTGTGTGATTTTGGTTTAACCGCCTGGAGTTTTAGTTATGTCGACCGTAGGTATGAAGAAAGTGACATGCCCTATCTTTGACGGTCATGATTATCCCAAGTGGAAGGCCATGATGAGGAAACGCCTCATGGCAATGAACAGCGAGCTGTGGACCGTCACTGAGATTGGTCTTACTGATCTATGCAAGATGGCGGACGCTGATGATATTCGCAAGTACACTCGACTTGACATCGTGGCGAAGGATATCATCTGTTCCTGCCTATCCAGAGATGAATTCAGGCGCATTATGCATCTTGGCAATTCGAAGCTTATCTGGGACTGAATCTCTGATGTCTATGAAGGTCATCGAACCCGCCATGATCCCTGGTTTGAGGACTTCAAGGAATCTCTCAAAACGATGACTTTCGAGCCAGAATCATCATCTTATTCATCATGCCTTATGGCAAACGGTGCTGAGGTAACCGAATCCAACCTATCCGAATCTAGTGATGATGAATCTGATAATGATGGATCTGATGATGATATTGAATATTGTTATACCAAACTTGTTTGCATTGCCACTAAACAACAAACAGCTTTGGAACAAGTTCAAAACATGCTAGACAAAAGTGATGATATGTTGCGTAAAGAAATGGATCAGTCAAAAGCATTGGGTGAATGTCTTCAGAGAATTCACGCCAAGTTTGACGCCCTTCAAGATCAACATAATACCCTCTTGACTGATCACGAGAAGCTTTCCTTTGAATCTCTTCAAAGAAAGCAAGATCTTGAAAAGCTAAGAGTGTGTTATGAAGATCTTCAGAAGGAGCGCGATTCATTACTAGCTCAACAAATCAGCGCATCTCAGGAAGAATTTATTCCTCCATGCTTGAAGTGCATTGAACATGAATCTGCTAATTCTTCACCTGAATGTTCAAATGCTTCAACTGTTACAAATTCTTCATCTGCCTCTGCTATCACTAATTCCTCATCTGAGGACATTGCTAGTATCACTGACAATGCAGGGCTGAAGGAATTGTATATGACAGGCATGTACAAAAGCCTCAAAGGGCATCAGACTCTTTGTGATGTGCTCAAAAAGCAGATCCTCAACAGAAACCCTAGGAAAGAGGATATTGCCTTTGAGAGGAAACTCAATGCTGATGGAACATATTGGAAGCCTGAGCAGTACCCCAAAACCTCATGGGTTGCTGCAAAGGGACCTCCAGTTGATCCATCTAACTTATCTGGCTTTACATGTGAATCTCCTCATTCTTCTGATGAGTCATTTGACTCCAACTATAAACTGTTCAAAAATCAGAATGGTGAAGTATTTGCTAGATATGTTGGCACTAACTGCAGGAACGGTTCTCCTATGAAGAAAATCTGGGTTTCCAAGAAATTCCTTGAAAGTATTCAGGTGAATGTCCTCATGACACCACCTGTGAAGAACATGAACCCCAGATCAAATTCTTCATATGGACCAAATTATTCATATGGATCAAAGTCCTCATATGATTATCATCGTGCTAACAACTCTGTCTCGCAGGGTAGAGCTAAGGGCTATGAATATGTGCATTATTCTTCAAACCATTATGTTCATAAGTCCTCAAAGAATTTCTCTGCTTATTCATATGCTTACCCTAACCCCTCTTATGTGAAACGAAATGGCTTGGCCTCTATGCCACCATTCTCGTATGGTGCTCGCAGAGTGATGAACTCTTTGCCACCCCTTCAGATGTGGGTGGTGAAGAAAAAGAACTAATCTCTTCTGCAGGGTCAGGTCTCCAGACGTGCTTTAACGTCTGAAGAATTTGCTGGGGACCTGACAAAATTGCCTGAAAGGACGCAGGCGAATCATGATGAAATGAACTTTCATTTCACACGTCCTCATACTGCTATATCTGTTTTCTGCTTGATGAAATTCATCTGATGAACTTGATATCATATTCTTCACTGATGAAGCATATGAGATTGTAAGTTACACTAATTCATCTGCAGGATGATCAACCCAGAACTACTGAGTGGGTCCTCGATAGTGGATGTACAAATCACATGACTGGTGACAAGAATCTATTGATGGATGCTCCCTTATCACCGTCACCTCTGAAGCATATCATCTTTGCTGACAAAGGAAAAAGTCAGGTATTGGGTCTTGGTAAGGTTGCAATCTCTAAGGATAAACACATGGACAAAGTCATGCTTGTTGAGTCCTTAGGATACAATCTCATGTCAGTCTCAATGCTTTGTGATCTTGATATGGTTGTTGTCTTTGGCAAGTATTGCTGTGTTGTGATTATGGAAGCTGACAATTCCAAAGTCTTCGAAGGCTTTAGGAGAGGAGATCTGTATATTGTTGATTTCTCTACAGGACCACAACCAGCCATGTGTCTACTTGCAAAAGCTTCAGAAGGCTGGCTATGGCATCGACGTCTTGGTCACGCAGGCATGAGGAATTTGCACACGCTTGCGAAGAAGAAGCATGTCATTAGCATTGAGAATGTCAAATTTCTCAAGGATCACTTATGCGGAGCCTGTGAAGCTGGAAAAATGACCAAGGACAAGCATCCAGCGAAGACTATCATGACCACTACTCGTCCATTCGAATTGCTTCACATGGACCTCTTCGGACCTAACCATTACTCAGCAGTCACTAATGATGCATCTCTATATGGTTTTGTCATTGTTGATGATTACTCTCGATATACATGGGTACACATTGTTACTTACAAACATGAAGTGCAGGAAGTCTTCAAACGATTTTCCTCGAGGGCTTCAACCAACTTTGGTGTGAAGATCAAGCACATCAGAAGTGACAATGGAACTGAGTTCAAGAATTCCGGTCTTGATGCCTATCTTGATGAACTTGGTATTACTCAAGAGTTATCTACTCCCTATACTCCTCAGCAGAATGGCGTCGTGGAGCGCAAGAACCAAACTCTTGTTGAGATGGCTCGCACTATGCTTGATGAATACAAAACGCCTCAGCATTTTTGGATTAACGCAATTGATACTGCATGCCACATCATCAACAGAGTATATCTTCACAAATTCTTCAAGAAGACGGCCTATGAACTCCTCACTGACAAGAAACCCAATGTGAGTTATTTCAAAGTCTTCGGTGCTAAATGTTGGATTAGAGATCCTCACCACAATTCTAAATTTGCACCAAAAGCACATGAAGGTTTTATGCTTGGTTACGGAAAGGACTCGCACACCTACAGACTCTTCAACATTGTTCTTCACAAGATTGTTGACACTGTAGATGTGCGGTTCGATGAAACTAATGGCTCGCAAAGAGAGCACCTACCTTCTGTGTTAGATGAACCAGCACCTAAGGATTCTATCAAGTTCAAGGCAACTGAGGATGTCATTCCTACTGAAGAATCTGCTGAAGAATTCATTCCAGTTCATGAAGAACGTCGAGCTGATGCACCTGAAGAAAATGCTAAAGAAAATGGTGCTGAAAAAAATGTTGATCAAATTCCTCAGCGACAACCAGCTCATCCTCGCGTTGCAAAAGAAGTGCAAGTGGAGAAGATCATCGATGACATTAGCGCACCAGGTCCTCTCACATGCTCAAAAGCTTCACATTTATCTAACTTTTGTGGGCACTATGCTTTTGTCTCTATCACAGAGCCCACTAAGGTAGATGAAGCATTTATGGAGCCGGAGTGGATTCAGGCTATGCAAGAAGAACTACATCAGTTCGAGCTTAACAATGTCTGGGAAATGGTCAATCGCCCAGATCCTCGCAAGCATAATATCATTGGCACAAAGTGGATCTACCGCAACAAGCAAGATGAAAATGGCCTTGTGGTGAGGAATAAGGCACGACTAGTAGCTCAAGGCTACACACAAGTTGAAGGAATTGATTTCGATGAAACTTTTGCACCTGTTGCTAGACTTGAGGCTATTCGCATATTACTTGCTTATGCTAACCACCATGATATCATCTTATATCAAATGGATGTGAAAAGTGCATTCCTCAATGGTAAGCTTGAGGAAGAAGTATATGTTGCTCAACCCCCAGTTTTTGAAGATCCAAAGAATCCTGACAAAGTCTTCAGACTTAATAAGGCCCTCTATGGCCTCAAGCAAGCCCCTCGGGCGTGGTATGATACATTGAAGGAATTCTTCGTGAAGAATGGCTTCACACCCGGTTCACTCGACCCTACTCTCTTTACTAAATCTTATGATGGTGAACTCTTTGTGTGCCAAATATATGTTGATGATATTATCTTTGGCTGTACTGACCAACGTTATAGTGATGAATTTGCCTATATGATGAGTGAAGAATATCAAATGTCTATGATGGGAGAGTTGAAATTCTTCTTAGGTCTTCAAATTCGTCAGCAGCGCAATGGCATATTCATATCTCAGGAGAAATACCTCAAAGATGTACTGAGGAAATTCGGCATGCAAGATTGCAAAGGCGTCAAAATTCCTATGCCCACAAATGGCCATCTATGCACTGATGAAAATGGTATTGACTTCGATCACAAGGTATACCGCTCCATGATTGGTTCTTTATTGTACTTATGTGCATCTAGGCCAGATATAATGCTTAGTGTTTGCATGTGTGCCCAATTTCAAGCTGCACCGAAGGAATCACACCATAAGGCTGTGAAGCATATTCTTCGATATCTAGCTCACACACCAACACTAGGATTATGGTACCCCAAGGGCTCTGCTTTTGATCTCATTGGATATTCTGACTATGACTATACTGGTGATCGCGTGGACCGCAAGTCAACATCTGGCACTTGTCATTTCCTCGGACGATCTTTGGTCTGTTGGTCCTCGAAGAAACAGAACTGTGTATCACTGTCTACTGCTGAAGCTGAATACATTGCTGCTGGCTCTTGCTGTGCTCAACTGCTTTGGATGAAGCAAACCCTCAAGGACTATGGCGTCAACGTGAAGAATGTGCCTGTCCTCTGCGACAATGAGAGTGCCATCAAGATTGCTCACAACCCAGTTCAGCACTCGAAGACAAAGCACATTCAGATTCGTCATCATTTTCTTCGTGATCATGTGTTGAAGGGCGACATCTCCATCGAGCACGTGAAGACTGAAGAACAGCTAGCTGATATCTTCACTAAGCCCTTGGATGAGAAGAGATTTAGCAAGTTGCGATGTGAGCTAAATATCTTAGAATCTTCGAATGTTCTTTGAAAAGGACACACATCCTGACACTCATGCAAAATTGCTGACTTAGATGTGCAACACATGAAGAAACGTTTTTCTTCAATTAATGAAGAATAACACTCTAAGTGTGAAGACATTAATGAAGAATTTGATTCTCAGAACCCTACGACAATTGTACGCGGTGTCTGAAATCATCATTCTTACACGGTGGGTCACGCCACCACAAAAGTTGAAAATCTTCAATTTGAGCTTTTCCTCAGTTTTTGAAATTCTTCACTTTTTCAAATTCTTCAACTTTGCAAAATCTTCACTGTTTCCGTCGTTTTTCTTCATTGGCTATATATATATATATATGAGTTTATGTCCTCTACAGCATTCACTTATGGCTATTTCTTCATGTTGCTTTTACTGCTAAGTGGATGTGATCGGACCCTTCCCCCTCTATGCTATACTCAACCCAATCTATTCACAAATTCTTCATGTGCATTCTATTTGAAACTCGTTCAAAATCTTCACTGCGTCCTTGTCAGCTGAAGAAATTGCGAACGAAACTTTAAAACAAATCTTATCCAGATTTTCGGTTTTACCGCTCAAACCGTTCCGCATCCCACGATGTATTATTTTATTCACCCACGATCTTACACGATCTCATCTACACAGTACGTGGGTGACATATGTCGCGTGAAGGAGAAAGGGCAGGGGCATGTTCGTCCCAAAATCTTCGGGCGAACAGTTTTTCACCGTGACTATAAATACCCCTCTCCCCTTCCTCACTTCATTTACTCCGCTCGACCCCTGTCTCTCGCTCGAGCTCCTCAAACCCTAGCGCCGCCGCTACTCCATCGTCGCCGGTGAGGAAGAGCTTCGCTGCCTCGACCTCGTCGCCGTCGTACTCGCGCTGGTTGCGGAAATCTTCACTCCTCCGCCGCCGTAGCTGTCTCCCTTTGCCAAGTTAGGGCGTGGGAGATCTAACTTGACGAACTTCGCATCTGTTCATCTCAGTTCGTCGTGTTCTTCACTTCGGGTAATTAAAAGTTACTTTTATTACTCACTTTGATTCTCAAGCTTTCCTGAAAATCTTCAAAGGTGTTTTATTCTTCAAATCTTCACACATATGAACACCTCACACACTGTATGCTCTTGATCCATTTCTCTAAGCAATCATTTTCTTCAAGATTCCTCAATTGTGTAGATCTTTGATCTGTACAACTCTGGAACCTAAGACAAGAACGCTTAGTGAAATTCCTCGAGGTTCATCTGGTCAAATTCCTCAAAACTTGTCTTTTCGAAAAATCTTCTGAGAACGCATATGACCTCTTCGAATTCCTCGCACCTATACTCTGTTCACAGGTACTCATGTCCGCTGCTGAATCACTGGGTTCTCATCAACTTAACTCATTTGCAGCGTTCCTCGAAGAAAAACTGCATACTTCTTCAGAGTGTTCAATTGTTCAAATTCCTCATCTGAAGAATATGGCAGACGGTAAGAGACCGCAGAAAGGAGGAAAGAAGCCTGAGGTCATGACTTCTTTCGAGATCCCTGATGAAATTTATGCTGGCTATTGCACACCTGATGAAGCAAAATTTGGCAAAGAAACCAAAAATCAGCGCAAGGTGCGCATACAGAAGATTGAACGGAAATGGGCAAGAGAATGGAGGGAGTACATATATGTTACTCCAAAGTACATGAAGAAATTTGCTTTAAATCCTCCATGCCCAAGAGCTCCATTGGCACCTGGCCAAGTAGCTGATCCCACCAGCATCAAGAGTGGTGAGGACTTTCCTGAAGAATGGGCTAAGCGCCAAGCCAAATTGGCAAGACAAGCCAAGGAGGCAGTGAAGAAATTCAATGAGGATTCTGTTGCTGCTGCTGCTACTGAGGCCTCGGTCAAGACGAGGAAATCCATGCCAAAGAAGCCTGCTCGTAAGCCAAGTGCTTCACCAACAGCGCCCTCATGGCCAAGTTCCTCAGCAATGCCCTCACGGCAAATTCCTCACACTGCTACTGCTCCCTCAAAGTCCTCAGCTCTTGTGCATCTGGCTGCATGTCAAAGGACTACGGGTTTCTCGATTGCCTCTGGTGTCTCAGCAAGTTCCTCAGCTGCACCAATATCCTCATCAGGCCCCACACTGTTGAAGACTAAAGCAACAGCAGGACGAGGTCCTCGGCCAAGTCCAAGGAAGAAACAGGTCGCATTCCATGTGCCCTCTGATGATGAAGCTTCTGATGATGAACTTGCAGAAATCATCAGAGACAGACAGGTGAAGGCCGCTAGAGCCAAAGGCACATCTGTGCCACTGCTTTTGGATCCGAAGAAAATCCTCGATTACATTGATCTCTGGCACAAGGATCCAAACACCCCAATGCCTGATCTTCCTCTGACTCCTGGTCAAAGTCACATGCTGACCCATTTCATCACTTAAGAGAAATGGAAGTTTGAAAAGGCAAGAGAGATCAAGAAAGCTCAATACAGAAAGGAGAAGCTCCTGAAGAAAAATGTTGTCAGAATGACACCTGAAGAACTTCTCAAGGCTCAGTCTGAAATTCAAGCCCTCAGCAAAGACTTTGATGCCTACTATGCTGATTGGCAAGGAGCCAAAGTGAGATTCGTTGATCTGACGAAGAAATTCACGAATGTTGCAGCCCCATCGCAACAAGAAAACCCTCAGGCTGTAGACTCTGCTCAGCCTGCTGAAGAACATGCCAGCACCGCTGATGACTTTCAGCCTGCTGAAGAAACTACTAGTTCCAGGGCTGATGACTCCATCCCGGCCGCTGAAGAAATTGCCAGGGCATCCACTAGTGGTGCGCCTGAAGAAACTGAAGAGATCAGGGCAACTGCATCAGTTGCGCCTGAAGAAAATCAACCAGATTCCTCAGCTCCTCCCGCGCCTACACCAACTCCAATTCTTCCATCTGCCTATGAGGTGAAGAAGACCAAGGCTGCAGAGCGAGCTGCAGTGAAGAAAAAGGAAGGCATCAGCTGCGTTAAATTTTCGGCTGCGAAGAAAATGAAGCCAATGACCAGCTCACTTGAAAATCCAATTGATGCTGTTCCAATTTCATCCATGTCATCAAAGGAAATTATTCCTTTTGGATAAGATTATAAGATTCCAAGCGGATCTGATGAAGAAAATCATTCTGCTGCTTCGTCAGAGCAGATTGATGAAGAAATTGAAGTGGACGCAATCCCTTCAACTCCAGCCATTTCCTCACCTATGCCTCAGTTCACAGCTGAAGAGGCTGGTGTTGAGGAAATTGAAGATGAAGATGTGGATATTGGATGCACCACACCTATGATGAACAATGACTTTTGGGAAAGTCAGCATCCCAATACTCCTCTATTCACACCTATCCAACAGATTCCTCGGTCCCCGGCAACAACAGTTCAAATGGGCTCTGAAGAAACTCATCCCACTCCCTCTGTGCATGAAGAAATTCCAGCCACTAGTGCTGAAGAACCTGCTGCTGCTGATCCTCAGATTGCACAAGAAGAGGAACCAGAAATTCCTCCGCCTGAAGTACCTGAGCTCGCGATTCCTGAGGTGGTACTGCAACTCACTGGCACCCCTCTGCCAAAGCCGAAGAATCCGTTCTCAAGCAAACAGAAGTTCAAGGCTGAAGACTTCTTTTCCGAGCATGTATTCTTCACTGACTACAACCCCTATGACTCTGCTCGCATAAGGAAGAGGCATTTCTGGACTGCTAGTCAAGCCAACTTCTATTCCTCAGTACTGTTTGACAAGGACAAAATCTTCGATCATGAACATATTCCTCATGTGGATATGGAATCTCTGCCGTGCTTCGAGCCAGTCCTCAGTGTTATTCATGATGCAGGATTACTGAATTTCTGCACTGACATTTGCGATTGGAATGAAGAACTCATTCTTCAGTTCTACGCCACACTGCATATCACTGGAGACGCTGAAGATGTCAATTCATGGGTGTTGGATTGGATGACCGAAAACACTCACTACAAGGCACCGACAACTGAATTGCTTCGTGTCCTTCCTCTCGATCCTCCCCATGACAGCGCACGTTGCATCTACAATGACCCTGAACTGACAAATCACTATATGCAAGTGCTCATGAAGCCTTTGAAGCCTGGGCAGGCCCCACGAACCAAATTCCTCGTCAAGGAATTACTCTATGTGCCTCGGACTGTCTATCGCATTCTGACAAAGACAATGAGTCCTATCAAAGGCCACGACTCAAATGATGAAGAAGTCGTTGGCATCATGAAGAATATGCTTTTCAACATCATTCATGGCGTTCCCGTCAACTTCCATGATTTCTTCATGAGGACTCTGGCTAATGTTGCTATGTCACCATTCGAGCTGAAGCCCTATGCTCCTTGGATTATGAGATTCATCAGGGCAAGATCTTCACTGAATTATAAAGCTGACACTCTGAACCACGGTAGCTACTTGCCTCCCATTGAAGTCCTCAAATGGCAAGTTTCATCATCTGATGATAAAGGCAAGGCAGCTGATGTGATCGATGAAGGCATTCGTCCATTGGATGGTCAATTTCGCCTGGCTACATCTTACTCTACCAATGACGACTCTGCTACACATGACACTGCCGCAAATACCTCAGCCAAGCAAAATCCTCAAGCCACAGCACCCAGGGTGATGACTGACCGTGAGTTACTCCTCAGTCTTCATCAGAAGGTTGATCGCAATCACAAATGGGTAAAACGTCAGTTTGGTGCAATTCTTCACAACATGACCTCAACACACAATGCAGTGAAGAAGAACCATTACTACCTTCATGAAACCCTCAACCGCACCTGGGCTGTCCTCACTCATGTCTATAGTGCTGAAGAACTGGAGACTATGGGTCTCAAGGAAGAATTTGACTGGTCTGCACCTCCTCCGAAGAAATTCAAGAGGGTCAAAGTTCCTCCACTGGTGGCCAGCTCTTATTCTTCATCGCGTGACACTGATGAGTATGAAGATTTGGATGACACTGTGGCAGGCCCTGCTACAACAAACAACCCCGAGAACGCTGGCGCTCCTCCATCAACTTGAAATTCTTCAGGGGCGTTAGTCCTCAGTTTCAATCCTTTTGGTCATTTGATGACAAAGGGGGAGAAATCTGAGTTAGTCTTCAAGCGGGTCTATATAAAGGGCATATTTTTTAAGTTACAACTCTCGTTCTTCTGAAACTTTTATTTGGATCGAGTTGTAATCTTAAACCCGATGGTGCTCTGATACTTTTGGATGGTGCTCTGATACTTTTGATGCACTATGCTCCGATACTTTTGATGCTTTCGGCATGCTTATTCCTCGTTAATACTATTGCATGCATGCTGAATTTCATCAGGCACCATATTTCGTCATGCATTTCAAATTCTTCATATTATATATCAAATGCGTGTATGAATTACAAGATATAGGGGGAGATCTCCATGATTCAACTCTTCAAATGTGCATTGCCTGAAAAGCAATTTCCTCACTATGCACATCTTCAGGGGGAGTTCTTCTATATCTTGCAATCAGATTCCTCAATATCAGTACTTACACTTCATATGTTTATCCCCGTTGAAAACTTAACCTATGTTGTCATCAATCACCAAAAAGGGGGAGATTGTAAGTGCATCTAGTGCCCCTTAGTGATTTTGGTGTATTGAAGACTTATAGGTTAAGGGACTAATGTGTTTGTGAGTGTACACAGGTATATAAGTCTATGAGGAGTTTGATATTTACAGAGAAAGTCGACCCCTAAAAATGAAGTTCTTCGACTGAAGACTTTGATATTCTGAAGACTTTCTGAAGACTTTGAAAGTGAAGAAATTGGTGTGACCTTGAAGACTTGGTATTCATTTGAGGAACATGAAGCGTGAAGACTTTTGTTTTCGTAGTTTCATTTTCTCTTTCTTGAGTCATAGGAAACACCGTACTGTTAAAGGGGGTCGAGGAAATACTAAGGAAAATTTCCATGTGATGCTCAACTCAAAATCCTACACCTACCAATCCCTTCTAGTGAAGCCATTGGAAATCTCATACAGTTCAGTCAATTTCTTCAATGACAGAGACGCAGTTCTTCTGGTCACTGAGGACTTTGCTCTGACTGAGGAGTTAGGAATTCGCCAGTGCGAATTGCCTACACAGTGAGGAACATGATAGCCCTGAGGAATTTGAGAGCCAAATTTCCGACCGTTGCTGTGCTGCGCGCCAGCTGTCCCAAAATATCCTATCCACCTAACGGTCATATCATTGAAGGGCATTTATGTCTTATCATGTCGGGCTGCTCCCTAGGCTATAAATAGCCGCCCCCTACAACCACTAGCTGGTTGGCTGCTCCGAGAGAACTTGACACTTGTCATTTGAGAGCAACCCATCCTCCGAGGACTTTGAGCGAAAATCATCAAGTGAGGAAAACCCAAAACCAAACCCCTAAAAACCCAAAGTGATTGAGCATCACTGAAGAAATTGATCCTACGTGGATCCGACGCTTGTTACCTTTGAAGACTGTGCTTCTTCCAGATGGTTAGGTGTCATGGTCTAGAGCATCCAAGAGGAATTGTGGATCGCCGAGTGACCAAGTCTGTGAAGGTTTGGAAGTCACCTGAAGACTTACCACGAGTGATTGGACGAGGTCTGCGTGGCCTTAGTTCAAGGAGAATACGGTGAGGACTGGGTGTCCTGAGCTGCGGCTCAGCGACTGGGTGTCCGGGACTGCGTGTCCTCAAGTTTAAATACTCAGCCGCTCCAACCAGACGTACAACTGAGACAGCAGTTGGAACTGGTCTACCAAATCATTGTCTTCACCAACCTAACTAGTTCTATTTCCTCAACCCTTTCATTTCCTCATTACTGTGTTGAGTGGTTGTTCATATCTGTGTTTGAAGACTTTGACTGAAGACTTTCTCAATTTCCTCAGTTCAATTTCTTCAGTCTGTTTGTCTTCATCTTGTGTTATCCTGTGATTACGCTTTCTGTACTCTGTTCTTGTCTTCATTTCATCATGATGACCATGCTTGTATTCTGTTACGCTTACTTCTGAGTACTTATTCCGCTGCTAGTAGTTCTTCAATAAGGAATTTCCTCACCGGCAAATTCCTGAGTGAGGAATTCATAAAAATCGCCTATTCACCCCCCTCTAGTCGATATAACGCACTTTCAGTTTTGGATCTTCAAAGCCAGGTGGTTGAGCTACGTACACTTCTTATTCAATCTTGTCGTTGAGAAATGCACTCTTCACATCCATTTGATGTAGCAGAATGTTGTGGTGATTAGCGTAGGCTAGCAGTATGCGAATAGCTTCAAGCCTAGCCACAGGAGCAAATGTTTCATCGAAGTCAATTCCTTCTACTTGAGTGTATCCTTGAGCCACAAGACGTGCTTTGTTTCTGACTACTTGACCATGCTCATCGCTTGTTTCGATATATCCATTTTGTGCCAATGATGTTATGCTTGCGAGGGTCAGGACGCTTGACAAGTTCCCAAACATTGTTCAGCTTGAACTGTTGAAGTTCCTCTTGCATTGCTTGTATCCATTCAGGTTCCATAAAGGCTTCAGCAACTTTCTTGGGTTCTGATATTGACACAAATGAGAAGTGCCCACAGAAATTTGCTAACTGTGTTGCTCTTGAGCGAGTAAGTGGACCAGGTGCATTGATGCTATCGATTATCTTCTCAATTTGTACTTCATTTGCAACTCGAGGATGAACTGGACGAAGACTTTGCTCTTGCTGGTCATTGTCATCATTGGGAGGATTGTCTTCAGTTTGAGCATTGTCTTCAGGTTGGTTCGGTGCAGAAATGATAAGTTCCTCTTCAGGCTGTGCTTCAGAAGGCATGATTTCACCAGTTCCCATTAGCTTGATAGATTCGCTAGGCGGAGCTTCGTCTAGTGTACTTGGCAGGAGTTCTCTTTGTGAACCATTTGTTTTATCAAATCGCACGTCCACAGTTTCGACGATTTTGTGGAGATAGAGGTTGAAGACTCTGTAGGAGTGCGAGTCCTTTCCATAGCCAAGCATGAAGCCTTCGTGAGCTTTAGGTGCAAATTTTGACTTGTGATGGGGATCCTTGATCCAGAACCTAGCTCCAAATACTCTGAAGTAGCTGACATTTGGCTTCTTGCCAGTAAGGAGCTCATAGGATGTTTTGTTCAGAAGCTTATGGATGTAAACACGGTTGATGATGTGACATGTTGTATCAATAGCTTCAGACCAGAACTTTCTAGGTGTCTTGTATTCGTTGAGCATTGTTCGAGCCATCTCAATGAGGGTTCTGTTCTTGCGCTCAACGATGCCATTTTGCTTAGGTGTGTATGGAGCAGAGAACTCATGAGTGATTCCCATTGTATCCAGATACAGATCAAGTCCGGTGTTCTTGAATTCAGTGCCATTGTCACTTCTGATATGCTTGATCTTCACACCATAATTGTTCATTGCTCGATTGGCGAAGCGTCTGAAGACATCTTGCACTTCAGCCTTGTAGAGAATTATATGCACCCATGTGTATCTTGAGTAGTCATCAACAATGATGAAGCCATAGAGACAAGCAGTTGTTGTGAGGGTAGAGTAGTGAGTAGGTCCAAATAAGTCCATGTGTAACAGCTCGAATGGTTGAGATGTCATCATGATTGTCTTCGAGGGGTGCTTTGCCCTGGTCATCTTTCCAGCCTCACAGGCACCACACAAATGATCCTTCTTGAACTTGACACCCTTGATGCCAATGACATGCTTCTTCTTGACGAGTGTGTGTAAGTTCCTCATACAAGCATGCCCCAGCCTCCGATGCCAGAGCCAGCATTCAGAAGCTTTTGCAAGAAGACATACGGCAAGCTGTGGACCTGCTGAGAAATCTACCATGTATAGATCATCTTTCCGATACCCTTCAAAGACTAGAGACTTGTCAGATTCCATTAGTACAAGGCAACGATATTTTCCGAATAGCACAATCATGTTCAAGTCACAAAGCATTGAGACAGAGATTAAGTTGAAACCAAGGGATTCAACAAGCATCACTTTATCCATGTGTTGATCCTTTGAGATTGCAACTCTACCTAGACCCAATACCTTCCTTTTACCAGTGTCAGCAAATGTGATGTGACTCTTGTCTGATGGACGTAAGGTTGAGTCCATGAGAAGACTTCGATCACCAGTCATATGATTTGTGCATCCGCTGTCCATAATCCATTCTGAAGCTTTTGGTGTCATACCCTACAGTGCAGTTAGGAGGATGGGCTTCACGAAGAGCGTTGTGAAGCATAACCATTTGACGCACACAAGGATTATCATAGCTTAGATCAAGGTTAGGACACATAGTATGACAGATAAGCGATTCAGATATGACATACATAGTAAGATCATTTTATCATGCGTCCCTTAATGTGTTTTAGGTCCCCAACAATAGCATAGGACGCCTTTGATTACAGGCTGGAGACCCTTTCCTGCAGAAGAGAGTTAATTCTTCTTAACCACCCACATCTTTAGGGGTGACTTAGAAGCAATGAGTCTAAGTGCAGCATCTGAGAATTTCGGCTTTGGAGCCCTAGCAAATATCCTTGCAGGAGATGAATGATACTCATATGAATAAGCAGAAAAGTTCTTAGTTCTATGAACATAGCGATTTAAAGACACACGCTCATATTCATAAGTCTGAGTATGATTTCCCTGCAAAACATTGGCGTTAGGGTGACTCAGGTGAGTCATGTGTCTGTATGAAGCCTTTGGGCCATATGAAGCCATAGGTCTGGGGTTTCTCTTCTTCCTTGGTGGTGTCATGACGACATTCACAGGAAGATTCTCAATGCACTGCTTAGATACCCAGATCGTCTTCATAGGTGGTCCATTCCTGCAGTTAGTACCAATATACCTGGCAAACACTTCACCATTCTAATTCTTGAACAGCTTATAGTTTGAATCAAAGGATTCATCAATGATAATAGGGTTAGCGCAGGTAAAGCTAGATAAAGTGGATGGATCTACTGAAGGTTCCTTTGCAGCAACCCATGTGGTTTTGGGATACTGCTCAGGCTTCCAGTAGGAACCATCAACATTCATTTTCCTCTCGAACCCAACACCCTCTTTCCTAGGGTTTCGGTTCAGAATCTGCTTTTTGAGGACATCGCAGAGTGTCTGATGTCCTTTCAGACTTTTATACATCCCTATTTCAAGCAATGTCTTCAACCTAGCATTTTCATCAGCAATGGTAGTGGTATCCTCCGCAGAGGGGTTAGTAACCACATCAGTAGTTGAAGATAATGCAACAGTAGCAGCAGTGGAACATTCAGCAACAGAGGTAGCGTTATCACGCTCAATGCATTTTAGACATGGTGGTTCAAATCCATCCTGAGCAGGACTGATCTGTTGAGCAAGTAATGAATAACGCTCCTTCTGAAGATCTTCATAATCCACTCTTATCTTTTCAAGATCTTGCTTTCTTTGAAGACATTCAGAAGAAAGCTTCTCGTGATTAGACAAGAGAGCATTATGTTGATATTAAAGGGCGTCAAACTTGGAATGAAGTCTCTGAAGACTCTCAGCCAATGCTTTTGACTGATTCATTTCTTCACCCAACATATCATCGCTCTTACTAAGCATGGTTTGAACCTTTTCCAAGACTCTTTGTTGTTTAGTGGCAAGGGAAGCAAGTTTGACATAGCTGGGGCCAAATTCATCACCTGATTCATCATCACTGGTGTCAGAGAGGCATCATTCAGTTACCTTAGAACCCCTTTCCATGAGGCATGGTGAAGATGATGGCGGTTCAGGTGCAAAGGTCATCTCTTTAAGAGACTCCTTGTAATCCTCAAACCAAGGATCATGACGAGTACGATGACCTTCATATACCTCAGAAAGCCGGTCCCAGATTAGCTTCGCGTGATTGAGGTGCATAACATTCCTGAATTGATTTCGGGACAAATGGGAGCAGATGACATCCTTCGCCGTGAGGTTCAGTAGAGTGTACTTGCGAATGTCATCGGCCTCAGCCATCTTGCATAGATCAGTAAGACCAATCTCAGTGACGGTCCACAGTTCGCTATCCATAGCCATGAGTCGCTTCTTCATCATGGCCTTCCATCGGGGATACTCATGACCATCAAAGGTGGGGCAAGATATGTTCCTCAATCCTGCAGTCGACATAGCTAAATCTCCAGGTGGTTTAACCAAATCATACAGAACAAGGGAGTACCTTGCTCTGATACCAATTGAAAGTGCTAGTTATCGACTAGAGGGGGTGTGAATAGGCGATTTTTATGGAAGTCTTCAAATCGTGGAATTTCGAAGACAAACAATAGAAATGAGCTAATTGATATGCAGCGGAAGATAAACTACAACAAGCAAACCATAGTCAAGTATGCAATGATGTGAAAGTACAAGACTAATAGCAGCTCAGTAGTAAGGATCAAGATGGAAGATAGTATGAAGCCAATCAACAATAGTAGTCAAGCAATGAAGTCAAACAGGTACAACAGATAGGCAATGACTTCATGAAGACAAACTCTAAGTAAAGGAAGGGAGAGGATAGAACCAGTCACTTGTTGAAGACACGGGATTTGTTGGACCAGTTCCAGTTGCTGTGACAATTGTACGTCTGGTTGGGGAGGCTGAGATTCAACTCAGAAGACCGCGTCTTCACCTTATTCCCCTTGAGCTAAGGACACACAGTCCTCACCCAATCACTCTGGTAAGTCTTCAAGGTAGACTTCCGAACCTTCACAGACTTTGTTCACCGGCAATCCACAATGACTCTTGGATGCTCAGAACGCGACGCCTAACCGGCTGGAGGATTCACAGTCATCAAGTGTAATAAGTCTTCAGGTCACACAGACAGAAAGACTTTAGTGATGCCTAACACTCTTTGGCACTGGGTGTTTGGGCTTGGTCCTCGCAAGGATTTCTCTCTCTCAAATGCTTCGAGGTGGGTTGCTCTCAAGCGACAAAAGCCGTGCACTAACTCTGAGCAGCCACCAATTTATGGTGTAGGGGGTGGGCTATTATAGCCACTGGGCAACCCGACCTGATATGTCCGAAATGACCCTGGGTCACTAAGGAACTGACACGTGTTCCAATGGTCAGTTTTCAAACACACACGTCAACTTTACTTGGGCTACAAGCAAAGCTGACTCATCCAGCTCTGGATAAGATTTGCTCTCATTGTCTTCGCTCGAAGACATAGGATTTGGGTTGAGCATCACTTCAGTCATTCTGACTTTGTTCACTTGGACCCCACTTAACAGTACGGTGGTTCCTATGACTCAACAAAGAAGAAAAAGGAAACAGCGAAACAACACAGTCTTCACGCTCCATAGTCTTCACTCAATGTCTTCTCATGTCATAGTCTTCAATATGAATATCTTCACATACCACCATTGTCGTCAATGTCTTCATACATTTTTAGGGGTCATCTCCGGTATGTAAACCGAATCAGTGAGGGACACTACCTGCGTTATCTTGCAATTCTCACAAACGCATTAGTCCCTCAACCAACTTTGTCCTCAATACTCCAAAACCAACTAGGGGTGGCACTAGATGCACTTACAGTATGACACTATTCGTGATGTATTAGTGATAATATTCGACGATGTACGGACGCATGAGATGATTTACTTTTGCTTATTGAATGCATGCTAATTTGAGTCCTATAAGATATTTTGAAATGTATATCTTGTGTTGCTCAATATCCAAGTGGCCGGTCATGTTTGCAGGTTACACCTCCGAGTGGCCTATGTTTTGCTGGAGTGTTGATTCATTTCCGTTCCGACAAATTTCAGGCGCTCGATATGTCCTATTTTAGCAAAGGTCATGCCGGATTTTTCCGTGAATTTTGGCATGACTTGTGCCAGAATATGTAGGAAATATCGAGTGCCCCGGATTTGTTTGTTGAGTATCCTGGTAGATGTCTTAGATCGATTTTCAATTAATGTTTTAACTATGAACATAGGAAATGTCTGACAACGAAAAGGATTTCGGTATTTGCAAATACTGTGAAGACGAGCGCGGCCTGTGCGACGGAATCTTCCTAGATGATGATAGGCGCTTCAGCATCAAGCTGGACAAGAACTTCGAAGTGGATACAGTAAGTCACAACGACAAGTCTTTTTTCGTAATTAAGCATGACATTTGCTTCATTTGCTTCAACTTATAATTTAAGCATGACATTAAGCATGACAAGTCTTTTTTTTACTATTCTACTAGCGTATCCCCTGCCATGCAAGAGTTTTTATATTGGATAAGATAGGTTTCAGTCGTACTATGGAGGAAAAGAAATTTTACTTTCAGACCGAGCATGGTTATATTTTCAACATAAAATTATACAATTCAGACGACTACACCTATTTTGGATGCAAAACATGGCGAGCACTATGCAAGACTTATGCATTTGAGCCTGATATGGTTATCATCTTTGATATTCGTCCAGAAGATGATATTGAAGGTAATACCGACATCTGGGTCGATGTGCAGACGCCTCCAGTTATACCATTATGTAAGTTTCTCAACCATATTTATGTCTTTGATATTGTTTATTCAAAAATAGTTGACAACTAATTTGTATTGTCAGCTTATTTTGGTGCAAGCAAACATGTCCAGCGCTTGATAGACAGGACCGTATACTGTGCCGAGGCTGAACTCAACTGCGAGGAGCTCAGTCATTATGTTTCATGGCTTGAGGATCTTGATACTGTCAAGACAAATTTTCTTCCTGCATTTAGAAATGTTAGTACTGAAAATGTGCGACCAATAGTGTTCGTAATGAACTACGGTCACATCTATTTAGGAAGGATGGTAAGATTTTTACTATTTGTCCTCAGTGCATCTTTTCCATACATTATTTTTGAAGCTAAACTTCATTGCTAAGTATGTTACCATACGATGTTCTTCAACAGGGACTCCCGATGAATGTTGTGCCTTATGGGATCGAGACTAAAGGTACCATGAGTATTATCAGCTTACGGCCAAGATATCCTACAGATTACTTTAGTGCATTCAAGATTAGCGACAGATGCTTAATAGTGCAAGATTGGACCAAATATATGATGGGGGGCGCAGAGAAGTACTAGGGGGCAGCAAACAGATGCGCTACCCACGATTAGGAGACAGGTTCATCTGCATGCTCCAACTTGATCAAGGAGGAGAGCTATACATGTTTTATGTTATTTTACCTAAGAGAGAGCAGCATGAGTGATTAGCTAGCTAGAAATGAGTTTGAGGATGATGATGTGCTACACTATTACTATGATGATAAAATATCTATTGTTGGTGGTAATGACTATGATGATTATTATTAGCTAGTGTTAGTGGTGATTAAATAAATAATGTTGGTGGTAATGACTATGATGATGATTAAATAGCTTGTGCTGGCGGATTAGATTCAAGTGGAGGCAACATGTGGTGCACATCAAAAGTACTACTAGTCCAAACTAGATCAAGTTTGGATTAGTAGTATACTTTTGACATGCACCACATATTGCCTCCACTTGAACCTAATCCACCTTCATTTGACACACTGTTATAGACATAATAATGTAAACCTCATAACTGGTATTGTACCAATACTTGTACGATGGCGCATAAATACACTAAATATAAAAAATAAAAAAGAATACTAGTAGCATGGAGAGAAAACACGTTGGCAGTAGTTACATTAGCAGTAGCGTGTGAGTGAACAAACGCTGCAGCTATTTGTCCTAGCAGTAGCGCGTGCGGGCACGCGTTACTGCTAAGCAATAGCTATAGCGCCTTATTAGTAGCGCGCCTACCCGCGCTACTAGTGAGCACAAAACCAGCGCTACTGCTAGGGTTTTCCCTAGTAGTGTAAGGACACCTAGTCCCCGCCCAATCACTCTGGTAAGTCTTCAAGGTAGACTTCCGAACCTTCACAGACTCCGTTCACCGGCACTCCACAATGACTCTTGGATGCTCAGAACGTGACGCCTAACCGGCTGGAGGATTCACAGTCCTCAAGTGTAACAAGTCTTCAAATCACGCGGACAGAAAGACTTCAGTGATGCCAAACACTCTTTTGGGCTCTCGGTGGTTTGGGCTTTGTCCTCGCAAGGATTCTCTCTCGAAAGCTTCGGTGGTGGGTTGCTCTCAAACGACAAAAGCCGTGTACTAACTCTGAGCAGCCACCAATTTATGGTGTAGGGGGTGGGCTATTTATAGCCACAGGGCAACCCGACCTGATTTGTCCGAAACGACCCTGGGTCACTAAGGAACTGACACGTGTCGCAACGGTTAGATTTCAAACACACGCGGCAGCTTGACTTGGGCTACAAGTAAAGCTGACTCATCCGACTCTGGATAAGATTTGCTCTCGTTGTCTTCGCTCGAAGACATAGGATTTGGTTGAGCATCACTTCGGTCACTCTGACTTTGTTCACTTGGACCCCACTTAACAGTGCGGTGGTTCCTATGACTCAACAAAGAAGAAAAGGAATCAACGAAACAACTAAGTCTTCGCGCTCCATAGTATTCACTCGATGTCTTCTCATGTCATAGACTTCAACGAGAATAGCTTCACAGACCACCATTGTCTTCAATGGCTTCACACATTTTTAGGGGTCATCTCTGGTAGGTAAACCGAATTAATGAGGGACTACTACATGTGTTATCCTACAATTCTTACAAACACATTAGTCCCATAACCAGGTTTGTCTTCAATACTCCAAAACCAACTAGGGGTGGTACTAGATGCACTTACAGGTCCCAGTCGTCGCCCTCCCCTATGACGCCGTCCCGCTCCACCCCCACGAGCCTTCAGGAGCTGCTACAGCGGTGCTTCAGGTCGAACCCCCGACGGGAGGTAGAGGCGAGCTCGCCAACGTCTCCACCGTGTCGTGGAGCCACAGATGCGTCATGGTGGCCGTGCGCTCTGCCTGCACCTCCTACCCGCCATCGCAACCATGATGCCTCCGACTCCTTGGGGTCAGCGGGCCCATGCCTCCGCTGTCGAAAAGACAGCGCCGCCGCCTACGGACATGGCGAGCAGGCGCCGGGCGTCGCTGCAACCCCGCCTCCTCATGGATATAGCCAATGACCTCGCCCCCTGGCCGCCACCCCCCGCCTCAGAAGTGAACTATCGCCGGCGTGCTGGATCCCGCACCACCCTCGCCAGGAATCACTGAGAACTCACCGGGATCCGCGCATCACCACACCACCGGCAGTTGCCCCCCGACCCACAGCCGCCGCCCGAGGCCTCCGTCCGCCTCCGCTCGGGGCCAACGCCCGCCACCGCCTGAGGCCTCCGACCGCCTCTGCTCGGGCTATAGTGTGTGTGATGTGTGGGTAGGTGGGGAAGAAGGTGAGGCAGAGTGGGGGAAGAAGAACGCGAGATCGGGAGTGAGAACGACACAGTTTGTGAGGCCCGGACGAGGCTGTGGGATGACGTGGCGACGTACAGTGCTTCAAAAATCATGCAAAATGATCCAACGACAGATGACGCGTGTGAGCGGGATGCTACACACCACACACCACACGTGTGGGCGTTAGTATTTCCCTTGATTTAACTATAAAAAGTTAGTTATGTAGCACAAACATAGTATCATTGGAAGCCTTTTTTGAATATGAATTCAATAATATAAGTCTTATGACATAGTATTTATATTTTGTTAGTTATTAAATCTATAGTCAAAATAGCGTACAAAATACAAAAAGGAAAAATAAATCAGGATGGACGTAGTAACATATAGCGTGAGACAGAGCGCTTGTGCAGGCCCACTAGGCACGTGGCGACCTCGCGTGCACCGCCCACACCGACACGGATTGTTCACCAATTTTTTCTGTCGGTCAATTCCATATCAGTTCCGCATTTAGTTTTGTTTTTTTTTTGAAACAAGGCAAAAGATTTGCCATTTCATTGATTAGGAAGGATTTTTCAAACAAATGCCACAAAGCAGCTAAAAGAAAAAAACAATAAGGGGTCTACTCTCGCAGCATTACAACACTCATGTGCTTCGCACCGGCCAACGCTCAAAGAGACACCTCCGTTTTGATCTTACTGATAAGAACCGTGGAAGGGATGGCCGTGTTTCTGAAGACCCTGGCATTACGCTCCGTCCAAATAAGCATCATCAAGGAGGCGACCGTTTTAGGGGATTCAAGGCGAATCTGAAAGTTGATGTTCCATCATGTTCTCACCGAAGTCACGGTTTGCCAGGCCGCCGTAGAGATGTGATGCATTTCAAGCCACGTAAGAATATGATTTCAAATGCCGGTGGTGTAGCGGCAACCCGGCGACCCGTCGCTGAGGAGGCTGCTCCTGGACGAGTAGACCCTGACGGAGGGCAAGATCGAAGCGATGGTGTCACAGTTCCTGGTGCAGGTCAAGGACGGGACGTGGGCGGAGCACGGGTGGCCCAAGGTGTGGACGGACTACGCCGTCTCCAAGCTGGCCCGCAACGCCTACACCCGCGTCCTGGCCCGGCGGCTGCAGTCTGGCGGCGAGCGCGTCAGCGTCAACTGCTCCTGCCCCGGGTTCACGCGGACCAACATGACCAAGGGGTGGGGCAAGCGTACCGCCGAGGAGGTGGCCGACTTCGGCGCCCGGCTCGCGCTGCCCCCTCCGCATTTAGTTTTAGAGTCGAGTTCGTGTACATAGCGGATACGAGTCGGCGGAGTATTTGATTCCTATATATGCGCCCAGTAAATAAATACCTAGCGTAGGGCCATAGTTAATCCCCAAACCCGTCTTCCGCTTTCGACCCAAATTCAGATCCAGATCTATGCTCTCAAACTCCTCCGGCCCATTGGCCACGCCGGAAATCCACGATGAAGCCACCCGCGGAAGCTATCCTGATTGGATTCTCCTTGACACGGTGACCATGCGCGGTAACTACCGCTGGAAGAGCTTGACCTCCGGTACAGTCTTCGCTTCCACCGCTAAAGCGGTGGTGAAATACAAAAACATGTTGAGGCCGGAGGTGGAGGTGGAGGTGGAGGTGTCCTTCGTGTTTTTCAAGCCGCCGGACATCTCGTCCTTCATCGTCCACTGTCGCAGTATGTCGGATGACGGTTTGGTTTTTGAAAACAATGCCTTCGTCGTCAGCGCGGATGGCGACGTGGTCCTTCTCTACATCACTTTGCTCAGGTATCGACCAGGGCTTTATTTCGTATACAAGATGGGCCGCGAGAATCCTTCACTTGAGGTGCTGCCACCCCTGTCGAGCCCATTCAACCGTATCAAGGTGGCCGGCATCCTGTCCCGTGGCAGTAGGGGCTATGTAGTCGCCGCCGCAAAAGGTGTCAGATCTGGTAGTGTCTATAATTACGAGCTCTACATCTATAGGTCCATTTCCTGAAAACAGCCTCTTGCAGAAATGTAAGGAAAGGCTGCGTACAATAGACCCAAAGTGGTCGGACCCTTCCCCCGACCTTGCGCAAGCGGGAGCTACATGCACTGAGGCTGCCCTTTAGCCTGAATCTATTGTAAATCACACAAATGTTTTTATATTCTTTATGGAGGACAATTGTAGATTCTACGGGATAGCTAGTAGTAGACTGTTCATTATCTATGCATAGCTAGAGTTCATTATCTATGCATACTTAGAGATAACACAGATGGGACGCCGTGCAAAAAAATAGGACATGGACCTGTGAGGATCTTGAGCCATGCTTATTGGTATACTGCAATGCAAAAGAAATTCCCATTACAATGCACTGTACGCTCAGCAAAGGAAGAGAATCAGTTCCAATGGCTACAAAGGAAAACGTGAATAGGAACGGGGTCACAGAAGCTCCATCGCAAAGCCAAATTTACACCTACGAACCTACGATCGCAACTCGATGGCCTAGTTATGTTACAGGGCAAAACTGGACAAAAATAATCACACCCACTTGGGAGCAACCAGTTAGGAAATTAGCAGAAAACAAAGAATGAACAAAATTTCCTGAAGAATGAATAACTGTCCTAAGTATGTGGTTAAGTGCTACTCAATCAACTGTCCGTCCTTGTGTCGTTTAAGCGACCGGCATCATCTGACGGTGGCTTTATATACCTCCCTATGGTTTTTTGCCGAGCCCTCTTCTTCATTCTCTGGATCTTGTCTTTGGTCTGTTGCTTCCTCCGCTCCTTCTCCTGCTGCCGCATGGTCCTCTCCCGCTCGTACAGACCTTGCCACACAACTTCGCCAGTTTGTGGCCAGAGCCACCTTCTGTCAGGGTGGTCCGCATCAGCCTCTTCTGCCAAGTCTTCGTCCATGCTCTTCAGAGTAGCGTAGGAGAACCACTGGATTGACATCTGACCTCTCCTGCCCTCCAGCGGATGCTGCTCCTGCATTGCACCAGTCTCTGGGTTTACATAGACCATCCGCCGTGCACTGTGGAACGCCCAAACGTTTACAATCAACTCGAGAACACCAGAGTAGCAGTGCTTGTCCTGTACATGTACATATCAACAAGAGAGCATGCACATATCAACAAGAGAGCAACGGTCACAGGTTTTCGAGGTGGAAATAGTATAACTATCATATATCACAAACATATAGGTCAGATTTCATTTCCTGTAAAAGTGATCAGCTGTTCTTTTGTTCCAGCCAGAATTGTTCGAATGTTGTATATCAGTATATCACTCTGACAGGACTAGGAAGGGTATTAACTATATTGTCAATAGGTGATAGAGGCGCTCACCCTGTGGAGACTCAAGATGCAATGCCCAGTTTGATGATGCTTGTCGTACATCTGTGCATCCAGCGCATCTACAAACATCCTACAAAACAGCATCTCTATAAAACACCGAGTACATATAAAAGAATTTGAACCATATAACACAGAAGGACTTCAAACCAAGTCCTCTTTGGACCTTATCCCAATGTCTGTACATGCAACAACAAGGCTATATACTTAAACAGTAAAAAGTACACACGTACAACTTTAACCATCGCTGGGCATTATTGGAGACAGTATATACACAGGCTATGAAATTCTTACAGTAGTAGATCACTTGAAATGCATATACAAGGCAACGACCAACTAGCCAGTGCACCAGGATTTCCATATCTAGTTAAAAAGAGTACTAGCTATATGGTTTGGCTATAATAATACTTAAAAAAAATGTTACCTTGAGAACATTACAAATTCCAGGAATGATCTCGTAGGCAAAACCCAACTTTGCATCACAGACCACGTGTCTCCGTCATTAGGCATACGTGGCAGAGAACTCAAATCTCCGTCAAGCTGGAAGCCATACATCCTTTGAAAGGCCTCCAAAACAGCTAACCTTCAGGACAGAACTATGAAGAAAATTAGTTTGTTGTAAAACAAAGCAGTTCAGTTTGGCACCACAGCCAAAAATTCTACTTTAAACAGTTCGTGAAATAGCAACTTTAGTTCTGTAAACATGGTAGGCCAGAAAGGGCAGTAAGATTCTCTAAAATGTTACTTCCTCTGTAAAGAAATATAAGAGCATTTAGATCACTACTTTAATGATCTAAGCGCTCTTATGTTTCTTTACGGAGGGAGTACTCTGTAAGAAATGATGGTTGGTAACATGTTTTTAGAACAACTTATTGCCCAATCCAATAGAATATCTGTTAAAACTAGAACATTCGCAAAACTACATGCAACAGTACAACCTATGAAACATGGTTAAATAGATGACCTGCAGTTCCCAGCATTAATCGCATCACAGAGGGACCAGAAATCTTGATTGGCATGATTTCTTGGATCTTGGTCCATACGAACCCAAAAGTAGAAGGCATCTCCATGCTTTTGAGTTTGAATAGCTTCCAACATTGCAGATTCAGCATTTTTTGACAAGTTCGCCTGCTAACAATTATATTGCAGATTCAGCAGGAAATGGGATGGTAAGTATAAATAAGATGCTAACAATTATGCACGACCTGGATAACTAATCTACATTGCATCATCAAAAGGAAAATTCATATCTACAGCTTGACAACATATTAGGCAGTGACATCCAATGCACAGGTTCTGTACAAAAAATAATGCCCAAATCATTCTTATATCTATCATATTCATTGAGAATCAGTGGTACCCCCAAATAAAAATAATCAAAATACAAAGACCTCTTTGATATCAAAACAAAAATCATTTTACCTTTCTTGCAGTCACCCTCCAGGATTGAAATCCTATCCAAGAATTCTTGTGTATCCGGTCAATTCTGTTAGCCAGAGCAAAGAAAGCTCCAAATTCCCCAAGGATATCTCTGTAGTACCCACTGTTGAGCAGCGGGAGACGAGAAGAAGCATCAATGTCATCTGCTCCGAATCTTCGACCTTTTGAAGACTAATGGAAAACAAACTTCATGTGATCAATTTAAGCCATTGAAATATTTCTTAAGAGTGGCCAAATATATTCTGGCTAGCCACATACCAACATCCGTTCCATTAGTATTAATTCAGTGATAAAAAATAATTTAAAACAAAGAACAAATACGTACTTATTTATTTTAGTGGAAGAAGAAATAACTAATATACACATATTTGCATCTACATGTAAAGTCACCAGTCACCACATGGGTTGTTGGATTAAGTTTAGTTCGATCAGATATCTCCTCAAGTGACTAAATCTGAGCAATCCAAATTTGACTCAATGGTATACATGGCAGTTATATATGTTAACACCTACTCCCTCCGTTCCTAAATATAAGTCTTTTTAGACATTTCAAATGGACTACAACATACGGATGTATGTAGACATATTTTAGAGTGTAGATTCACTCACTTTGCTCCGTATGTAGTCACTTGTGGAAATCTCTAAAAAGACCTATATTTAGGAACGGAGGGAGTAGATGAGTTAGCATTAGTTGTATGCAGGAAGCAATGCAAATCTTAGTTCCATCAAAAGTTGAGTTCACACTGTCACACTCCCCATTTAACATGTACAACCAGCCATGGTACAAGGAATATGACATTTATAAAAGGTCGGCTACAGATTTTAGATCTCATGATAAATTTTAGTGATTTATTGGTTTATAACATCAGGGATGGTTTTTAAATGTGTACATTTGGAGCATTCAGGCTGACCATTTAACATTCTGAAAAACTTGGTTAGTGCTAAGAGGTGAAAACAGCTTACCAGGCCAATTCCACGATACAGAGAGCTTTGATGCAGAAAGGGCCAAGTTCCCTCCCCATAGAAGGGTTCGTATATACAGAGTGGCTGACCTGTCCGTTCAAGCTCCTTTTCATCTCTTTCATGCAATTCATTTTTCATCCTGTCCACCCTTTTGACATTTCTATACACTTCCTCCCATGTTCCATGAGGTTGGTCACTCCTCTCCTTCAACTGCATAACAATCCAATCAAATTACTTAGCATGCATTGTTAAAACAATGAAAAGTGATGTGTTAAATATCAAATTTACGTCAATACTTACATACTCTTCTTCCAATTTCATTTTGGCGCTCATAATCCCATTTGCTCTTTCTTCCCTCCATGCAATAGCAGAGAACGTTTCATCAATCTTTGGTGTAATACTGTGAGGATCATCCTTTCTGTTCCTGTGCCAATCCATTTTCTGGAGCATCTTGCAGTCAGCCAAACTTTCATTCACATTGTATAAGTGCTCCACACCCTCAAATAGATGCCATTTCCACTCTTGTTTCAAAGGCAAAGGTATCTCCCCAGCAGTTAACGGGGTCAGTGTTTCAGAAGGAAACTTGATAACATTTTCCAATAGTACAGCATAGCCTTCAATGGCTTCAGAAGCCATCAGATCTTTCGCACGGGCTTTACCAACTGATGCAATATTTTTCCCTAAATCGGATAGTTCCCCGTTTGATACCACTTGCAGTAGGACTTGACTTAACATGGCGATATTCTTTCTTGGAAAAAGGAGTCCATTTATCCCATCATCAATCTAAGCCATCAAGATAACAGTGTTAGCTTATGATAAGATGTGCAATGGTAAGGAATTGAGTTGATAAATGCAATGCCAATAAAATTTGAGACATCATGAGCATACATATTTTGTGATCATTCCAAGGTCCGGAGCTATAACCAGCTTCTCAAGAATCATAGCTTCGACTAGCACACTGGGGAAGGATTGCTCATCAAAGCAAGAACAGTATATGACAAGGTTAGCTATAGCAAGGAGATTGTCAGTATCTTCAACAGCAACATGCTCCACTGCACCTCTTGAGAAGCCAACATTTAAAGCAATGGCCTATGATGATTAGAGCAATACCAAGCAGTTAGATGCATTTTAAAGGTTTATGACCTCTAAATAGTGAATTCAAACGATGAAAGACAGCATGGTTGTACATCCTAACCTCAAGGGCTATCCTATGCTTATCAGTTTGGTTTCCTGTCAAGATTCTCACTTTCAGTTCAGTCTGTGTGCTATTCTCAGAAGGATACTGCTGTAAAAGAGGTCCTACTGCTTGCAAGACAAGTGCCTCTTCCATCAAAAGCCCATCATATGAAAACTGACTACCAACCATAGCAATTACAAAATCTCTTGGACCTAAACTCAGGCTGATTCTCACATCTTTGTCATAATTTTTCACAATAAATCTATCAGCTTGAAATGCTGGTGCAGGAGAACCTGGAATCACGAAATAGTTACCAGAATCAAATGCAGCATACATCACCTGCAGGAAATGAATATAATAAAATAATCTTATGTCAGGCTGGGGGATCTACATAAAAACGCAAACATTATTAATACGTCAAATTTAGTAGTATGAGAATAGCTTAAATACCGGCAATATGCAGTTGGGAAAAACTATAACATTTGCCCTGCTAAAGACTTCTTGCCAACCACCTAGGATTTGAGTCATTCCACTAGACTTATATTCCCTAATACAATGAGCGAGGGAAGTCTCTTGCACAGTCCAAATGACAGGTACGGATTTGAAAGGCTCCTGCAAAAGACTGCAGCAAGACACATTAACTTTGAGTAAACATTTGGAAGCGGTCAAAATTAAACACCTGACTTTGTGCAAACACCTTAGAATAATCTGAAATATGTAGTCATAGTCCTTGTTTCATAACTACCTTGAAAATACTGGCCTTGCTTCAATTGAGTTTACAAGCATGCCATCATAGCTGCAGAAATACAAATAAACCTGGTGAGGAAATGATTAGGATGTGAGGCTGAGGCCACATACTTTTTTCAAGTTAAAAACGCTACATTATGAGACAATATGCAGTAAGTAATATAAGCAAAGAACTGGCAAGATATACTTTAAAACTTACTCTAGCCAATCTATAGAAGTGAGTAACTTTGTGTCCACAGGTAAGATCTCAACTGGTATGCCAATAGTCCTCCAAATACTACTACATGGGCCATCCCCAAATGAGAAAACCTGCATTGAAAATTTGCAAAGCGGATTAATAACAACATACAGACAGGGAGTTTATGACATTTCAATCATGCGCAGCCATTTTGGTTTGGGTACTCGTGCAGTTCAAGTTTTGTGCAAAAGACCATAGATACACACGATGATAAGAGTGATTCAAATAATCTATGCCTCAGTACTTGGGTTTTGGCTAGACATCTCAACTTGAATAGTTGGACTAGACAAGCAACTTATTGACTAGACGTGACTCGTCAAGGACAACTAGTGGCTCGACTAATTGTGCAACCCACTATAAGACTGAGCTCACGTTACACCGAGACCACTCCAAAAGAGATGTACTTCCTAGTAAGCTCAAAGTATCAACCTAGCTCCCTGCCTCTGATAACCTAATACTGATAGCAAGATGTTGTGCTGATTCAGAAAGTGACCATGTATTTCTGGCTCCCACTCCCTTCAAATTTGGCAGTGTAGTCAACTAGTAAGGCCCCACTTGGATTGTCGATTGGCTCCTAAATACCCCCGTAACCGATACAGACCTCCAGCCATCGTGTTTATTCCAGGCGGAAATCACGCTGCAACCGGTAAGATACACCTGTAAATTAAATCCGGGTCTATAAGCTTACACCGACTCCAAGCAGGGTCTAATGTGGTATTTGTAGCAAGTATGGTCCACTAGGCTATGCATCGCACCCCGGCGAAAAGACTCGACTCTTCGGCTCATAAACTTAACACAGCACTTTAGAACCTATGCACATGCAAAAGTTTCTGCAACATACTCCCTCCGTCCCATAATATAAGAGCGTTTTTGGCACTACACTAGTGTCAAAAATGCTCCTATATTATGGGACGGAGGGAGTAATGATCATGCACCATACAAAGAAGACAAAACAATAGAAATGAATAATCCGTGCATATAGTACAGATTTTATTTCAACAAAGATCCTATTTCATCTCTAAGTGCTCATGAACTAGCAGTAATCAAAATATCAAACTTGCTGAAAGAGCGCAAAGGTAGAAGGAGGGTTCAGGGGGGGACACCAACCATCGTTCAAGCATACCACAGTCCACAGGGTTCCATAATAAGACCATAACGCACATAGGGGTAATTAGGATACATATACGCGTGATATACTCCATTAGTCTAACAAAATATCACTAAGACTTGCAATGCATAAATTAGATTTGATTGTTGCCACCTTCGAAAGTAGGAGGTACTGACAGCGATACCTCATGCTACCTCTCATGGAACTGCTATACTAGGAAGTGTGAACATCGAAATCAGAACTAAGAGATTAGTTGCATTACCGAATAGTACGTCAGATACGGAATCTGAACTTGCTGTGTATACCATCAAGGAATATCACTTGTCGAAGCAAACCAACTAACGAACGAAACAATAAAGACACGGCAACACGCGTTCCGGTATTCAGAAGAAAGCAGTTGAGCCACGCACCTTCATTTCGTAGCCCATCGCCTCCAGCACAGAGGCGACGCTGATCATCTGAAGCTGCATTGCGTCGGGAGAGAGATCCCCAAACACCTAAACGAAGTGCAATGAAAAAAAAAATCAGAGCCAGAATCGCGAGAAAACAGAACTCAAACACCGCCCAGCCCAGCTCAACAACTCACCAAGGCGAGGCGCGGCTTCCGGGCCCCGGCCCTCTTGACGGGTCTCCCGAGCTCCGCCAAGCTCTGAGCATCCTGGCTCCGCTCCCTCGCCCACTTCTCCCGCAGCCTCGTGGGCTCGAACGTGAGGCCCTCACCGTTCTCCAGCCCGCCGAGGCCGCGAGGCAGCACGGCTTCGGTCCCGCCCTGCCCCCATCCCCCGCTGGCGCGTCGCGAAGGGAGCAGCATCGTCGGGTTCTCGACGACGACCGATCCGGGGAGGAAGGTGTAGACGAGAATGGTGACGAAGAAGAAGGCGGCAGCGGTGCCGATCCACTGAAGGAAGTCCACCTTGTCGACGAGCACGAACCGCGCGAGCCTGGATCTCACGCCCGGCCTCCGCGCCGCGCCTCCGCCGGCCGACGGGGCGCGCGGCACCGAGGCCGGCGCCGCCGCGCGCTTGTAGCTCCCCGACCCGGCGGGGCTGTCGAGGGAGCCCATCGGCGCTCGGCCTAGGGTTTCGGGGCGGCCGCGGCCGCAGAGAGCATGGCGAGCGAGCGATTAGAAGCGGAGCAGTTGAGGGGAGCTGGGGACTGTGGAAGACTCGTGAGTCGTATTTAGCGAAGGAGGCGTTGCGCTGCCCCTGTTTCGTTCGTTTGGTCTGAGAGGGATGGGGGCGACTGGCGAGGACGAAGGGGCCTGGTGTGGTTTAAGGCGGAGGCGACGTTGGCAAGGAGACGTCCGGACGTCGGATCTCGATCGGACGGCGGGGTTTCGAGGGTTTAGGCTCGCGGTCGCGGAGCATGGGGCCGCGTGTTTCGGGAACCGGATGGAGTTACCACGTCTCGGGCTGCGTGTCATGCTGCCGCGACGCCGTCATGGCTGTTACACTTTACAGGTGGGTCGCCCTCTTTCGGGCCCGCGTGGCAGCCTCGGGGGTCAGCCGTTTACCGGGTGAGCGTCTATCTGTTTTGCGGTCTCTAGCGACATGTTTTTTCTCGTGCGCCGCACTGCTACTTGCCTGGGATGGAAATAATTAATCAGAATATGAACCAAAGCACGCAGGGGGGAAAGTGGCAGGGAAAAGGGAGAGCGGTGATTCGTCGTTCCACCGTAAAGTCTGGGCACGGTGGGTGGGGTACATGGGGTACCTCAACTGGGGAAGGGGAGGGTAGAGAGGGAGGGGAGAACCGGGCGGCTCCGTGGCCGAAAGCTCCAGCCGTGGCGGCGACAAAGCGGGCGTTGCGTCCGGCCAAAGGAGAAGATATGCCGCCCGGCACTGACGGCGCAACGCAGCGCGTGTATGCGGCTGGGAAATGTGCTGCTGTGTAAACCGTGAGCTGTAGCTAGATATACGAGTGGAATGCAAAAAAAAAAACATCACTTTACAATTCGCAAAAATCAGCGCATCAAAAAACATAAGGCAGATAATTGACAGTTGTAAAAAGCATTGAGTATTTTTTGTATCCCGTTTTTGACGTGGCAAACCCCCCACGTGCTGATTCCGGTCGGCAGCGCTAGGAAACGGTCGTTAACGGCCAGTTGGGACCGGCTCGGTCGAGACGTTTCCCTTTAGATAAACAGCCTTCACTGCCCGCTCGCTCTCTCGCATGGATTGGAGCAGCTCCTCGCTCCCATGGCGACGACGTGGTGGGTGGGCACATCATCCCACGGCGAGGAGGAAGATTGCATTGGAAGTAGCCCATAGGGTGTTGGAGAGCCCCACTAGAATCGTAGATGGACATCGAGCATTCTTTCCCTATGTCTGTGGGGTACATGGTTGCTACCTCACCTGGGGAGGGGTAGAGGGAAGGGGGAGAACTGGGCGGCTCCGTGACCGAAATCTCCTATCATGGCGGCAATAAAGTGGGCGTTGCGTCAGCAAGGAGGCTACATATCTTCTCCTTGATAGACGGGAATGCATGCTTGATCTTTTGGTTAAAAAGGTTTTCATTGAGATTATGTGGTTGGTTGGCGGCTCTTCGACGCGCTTCTACTTCCCGAGGAATTCTTAGTGGTGTCCCTGGTGATCCTATTCAACATGGTAGGGGTCTTCGATAGGGTGACCCACTATCGCCGTTGTTGTTCGTCCTTGTTATTCACCCGCTTCAGCAGATTTTAGATCTGGTAACGCCAAGTGGAGATCTTCCCAGATTACCTCATGGGTGCGTACCTTCGCACCTCCTTATATGTTGATGGTGCGATCATATTCTTGGCACCTCTGAAAGAAGACATTTACATGCTTGTGAGCATCCTTCGTAGCTTTGTTGATGTAACCAGCCTAGTTATGAATGTCCAAAAGAGCTTGGTGGCCTCGATTAGATGTTCGAACATTGATCTAGATGTCATTTTTGATGCTTTCCGGGCAGTGTGCACCCAACTTCCTATTCGGTACCTTGACCTCCTCCTCTAAGTGCATGCGTTGAGAGCCATGGACTTTCCAATACCTTCTTGACAAGATCGTTCGGAAGATCATGTGTGGTAGGGCAAATACATAATGATAGCAGGGAGAAGCACTTGGATTCATTTGTTTACTGCCTCGCAAGCCATTTACCATCTCAGGTCTCTCATGGTGCCCAAAGGAACATTGAACTCAATTGCTAAGCTTCATCTGACCTTCTTGTGGGGTGGTGCAGATCGAGTGCCTCGCAAAAAATGTAAAATTAAATGGACCTTTGTTTGCAAGTCGAAGGCTATGGGCGTGCTTGGCATTCAGGAGACAGAGAAGTTCGTGAGAGCTTTGCATCTTCAGTGGTAGTGGCTTGCTTGTAAGGGTCCGGAGCGTGCTTGGGTGGGTCTTGGTCACCCTTGCAGCGAGACCGATATGAATCTTTTCTACGACTGTACCACCATCACTATTGGTAATGGCATAAAGGCACCCTTCGCAAGCCTAACGACATGACACCATCGGTCTTTGCAATTTCTTTGTTAAAAACCAAACTGTTCAAAGGGCCTTGGAGAATGATTTATGGGACGATTGCATGAATATTACCTTCATCATCAACACTATTCTAATCCTAGGATTAGAATAGTTATTTGGATCACAGCAGCCCTATTCGAACCGGTGTGGCTAGGCCAGCGATAAAACAGAAAAAAAAACACTTCTCCCCACGTCTCCCGCACTCCACCCTGCAACCGCCCGCGGCATCCCCGGATCCAGCCCCGCCCAGTCCCTCCCCCGATCCCCATGCCGCTTTCGCCTCCCCGATCCCCATGCCGCCGCTCCCCTCCCCGGAGACCCCCGCCGTTGCGCCCGCTAACCGAATCCACCCGCCGCCGCGCGCCCTCCCTAGAACCCCACACGCGCCGCCGGATCTCGCGGCCGCCTCAACCTTCCCAACCACCCCCCGTGTCCACCTTCTTCCTCCGCCACCCACCCACCTCTTCCATACAAACGTCGCCGGCGGCCGGTGGTTCCTCCGAACCCGATGCCCTGCATCCCGTCTCCGACACCGTCAACCGCGTACAGCCTGGCACCACCGCTCACATCCGAGATTCGGCGCCCTGCACCCCCATCTCCTCCACATCCACGCCAGCCCAAGCACGCCGCTGACCGTGTGCCCTTGATGCGACACCGCTTGGCTCCCCATGTCCACCTCGACTCCCTTAGCGTCACCGCCTACCCCACCATTCCCGCAGCCACGCATTCGGCGGCACCTTCTTCCACGGGCACCCATCTTCACATCTATAACAAAGGCGACACAGTGGTAGGGGAGGTTCCACTGGGTCGCCCCAAGAACTCGCCGCCGACAACCCAGACTAGGCCCTCCATCCTCTCTGGCCTCGTGGGTGCTCACGAGCACAGGTGCGTCCAGGCGGCCTTCTTGATGGTGCCACTGATGAAGGTTGTGTGCGACCTGTAGTTCGAGGAGGACTCTGCTTGCAGCTCGAGAAGGACTATTCATGCAGCTAGATGGCACATCCTCGACAAGGGAGAGGAAGCAGGAGGTTCCTCGTTCACTCGCTGTATAGCACCTCCTGGATTGATGCCGAGAAAAAGTTCTGATTATGTGCTCTGTATATGCTTGTTGATATGCCAAATAAGAACCGATAGTTTTTGTTCTTTAGGTTGTCTTGCTAATGTTTAAGAGTTAATATAGTTCAATGGATGTAAGACTATGTTTGACCTTCCACTGCTAAAAAAAGATCATCCAAAAATTGTCCTACATGTTGATGCATCCGCGCTGACATCTTCGACCTCCTTCATGTATGTTCTGTTTTTAAAAATTGCTTAGCATAAATTATGTTTACAAGAAGTTCAAATATGAAACACCCAGAAAGTTCAACTACTTCATGTAGGATGTTTTTCATATGAGAAAAAAGAAGAAGCAGAAAAAGGCATAGTCTAAAATGTTTGCCGCTTGAAGTTCAGGTACTCGGCCTGCCAAAGTTCAAAAATTATCGTGAGAGAAGTTCACTATGTATTTATGTGTTCAAAAACACAAAAATATGATATTGTTGTTGGTGTTTTGAATACATTCTCCCAAACTATTGCAAAATTTAAAAAACTCTCTAAATGAAATAGTTTCTACTATTTAATAGATTCCCAAACATTATATCATATAATCTATTGCGATAGTTAAAAAGAATTTAGAAGTTGAAGGTAAAATAATGGAGCGGGTCGATGTTTATTAAAAAATATAGGATTTTTTTTCTGTTACAAATGAATAAGACCAAGAAGTCCAAATTGAAAAAACCAAGAAGTTCAATTTTAAACAATAGAACAGTTCACTGTATATGAAGAACCCAACTTTTCTCGTGACTAAATAATAAACCAAGAAGTTCAATTTCAAAAAACGAAGCAGTTTGATATTTATTACAAAAAACTCGAATTTTTCCCGTTACTAACGAATAAACCAAGAAGTTCGGTTTGAAATAATGAATAAGTTTGACATTTACTAAAAAAACTCCAAACTTTCCCATTTCTATAAATACACAAAGAGGTTCAAAGTTTTTTTGTTGCTAGAAGTTCAAGTCCTCGGCCGGAGAAAGTTCAAAAAAATTGTGAGAGAGGCTCGCCGTGTATTTACATGTTCATAACACACAAAAAATGTCGTTTTTTGATGTTTTAAAATAATTATATTAATCCATTACAAATTTCAAATAAAAATGCTCTATGTGAACAATGTTTCTCCTATTCAACGACTTTCCAAGGGTATATCGTATGCTCAACTTCAAAATAAACGATTAAAAAATTCAGGTATATTGTTCAAAACAAATTTTAACCGTAATAGATGAAGTTGCATCTTTTCAATAGGTTTCTAAAAAGGTATATCATTTGTGCAACTCTGATGAAGGGGTGAGAAATTACGAACAAAAATACGTGGTAGAAGTTCAAAATGAAAACAGCAGGAAGTTCAACTACTACACGTAAGGCGTTTCAGATGAGAATAAAACAAATAGAAAACTAAAAGCCTAAAAGGTTTGTTGCAAGAAGTTCACGTGCTCCTCCCGATGCAGTTTGAGATCTCTAGTGCGAGAGTCCGACCTTCAATTACATGTGAAAAACAGGCAAAAAACGACGTTGTTTTTGCCATTTTTAAAACTGCTCTCAAACAACAACAAAATGTAACATGTGTCTACATGAAAAAGATGTTCCTATTCATAAGCTTTCCAACGGTATATTATATGCTATATTCCGATGAATGGTTTAAAAGTTTTATGTATACCTTAAAAACACATTGTTACGCATTCAAAAATATATTTTGAACCGTCACGAGTATGAAAAAATGAACAACACAAAAAAGTTGTGTGTTTGTAACAGCTTTCCATCGGTATATCATTTGCTCAATTCCGGTAAATGGTTTGGGAGTTACGGGCAAAAAACATCATGTCGGAAATAGAGTGAAGTTCAACAGACATGCCCGAGAAGTTCAACCTTCACGTAGTGCATTCCCATTCGCGATGAAGGCATAAATCACGATCTCGTCATTTTCTAATTTACTTCAAAATGATAGGAATATCATTTGTGTAAGTTCAAGTCCTCGGTAGGAGAAAGTTAAAAAAATTGTGAGAGAGGTTTGTACAAAAAGAATATCGTTTGTGCACAATAACACAATGGATGAGAAAATTACAAATGAAAATGTCACAGAAGTTCAACATGAAAACAGCAGGAAGTCCACCAACTACATTGAATGAATTTCAAATGAAAAACTTTTAAAATCGTTGCGAGTATGAAAAATGATCAACACGGGAAAGTTGCATGTTTACAGCAGCTTTCCATCGGCATATCACTTGCTCAATTTCGGTGAGTGGATGTTGAGCTATGAGAAAAACACATAAAAACAGAGTGAAGTTCAAGTAGGCATGCCGAGAAGTTCAAATTCTTCACGCGGTGCATTTTCGAATAATCTGTTTCGCGATAAAGATTGAACGAATGATCTCGCCGTTTTCGAAATTACTTGAAAACGGCTAGGAATCAAAGAAAACCATCAACATGAAAAAGTTTTGCATTTTCCATAGCTTTTCAACCGTATATTATTTGCCCCATTCCGATAAAGTTTGTAGAAATTACGATGAAAATATGTATTTAGCCATTTTCAAAATTTACTTAAAACAGTAAGGAATTGGGAGAAAAAATATATAGCAAAAAGTTTTGCATTTCCTCAAGATTTCCAACGCCATATCATTTGCTGCATTCGAATGTACGGTTAAAAAATTAGCTCAAAAATACGAACTTGTTGGAACTTGTACCGTTTTCTAAATTACTTTTAAACTGTTCAAAATTAGAGAAAACTTTCAACATGAAAAAGTAGCGCATTTTCATAAGCTTTCCAACACCATATTATTTGGCTCAATTGGATTAGCCGTTTAGAAATGTCAACGAAAATACGAACTCGGCTGTTCAGTTTGCAAAATTTTATAATTTTCCAAATTACCCTTTAACCATAGGGAGTTAGAGAAAACTTTCTGCATGTGGAAGGAGTTGTTTTGCAGCAGCTTTCCAACGCCATATTATTTGCCTCATTCCGATAAATGATTTAGAAATGCGATCGAAAATACGATTCACGTTTTTTATATGAAGAAAAAATAGTTTTTTTCAAAACTGCTCTTATACTGCTTACATTTTGCCAAAAATTTAACTTGGGTCATCATATTGGTGTCCATAGCTTTCCAACGGTATATCGCAAGCGCCATTTGGGCAATGTTGGTTGAAGTTCAACCTAGCACAGGGGGAAGTTCAGGTCGAACAACTCAGGTAGTAAAATTGCAAAAAACGTAATTTCATCACGACCCGAGAGCAATATCCACCAACGAGCGAGATTCTTATTTAAAACTGGCATTTAGTTGTTAAAAACCGTTTCTAGATTACACTTACATCATATAGAACACGACTAACTAGAATAATTCGCACGGGCAGACACGGTTGCGATGATAGCCCGAAGGTCGGGTTCCTACAAAGGGAAGTTCACGCGTGTAACTCAGGAAGTTCATGTTGTGATCAAAATAATATTCTAATCCCGTGATCAGAATAGTGTTTGATTAGGTGGGGGGAGGGGAGGCAGCCAGGGCATGCCCCAAGGTGGCCGGCAGGCCCCCTTGGGCGCCTGCCCTATGGCACCCCCTTTTCCTTCCTAGGGGGTGGAGGAGAAGGCACGAGAGGGGCCGGCTGCTCCTTGCCTTAGCCGCCCCCTTTCCTTCCTTATTGGGCCGATGGCCAGGGAGAGGGCGTGCTAGCCCCTTGTGGGCTGGTGTGTTCCTCCCCTTGGCCAATTAGGCCCATATACTCCCCGTAGGTCTCCCGGAACCTATTCAGGTGACACGATGAATACCCGGTGCATTCTGAAACCTTTCTGGAGACCAAATACTATCGTGCTATATATCGATCTTTACCTCCGGACCATTCCGGAGCTCCTCGTCATGTCCATGATCTCATCAGGGACTCGGAACAATATTCGGTCACCAATTCACATAACTCATATAATACTATATCGTCAATGAACGTTAAGCATGCGGACCCTACGGGTTCGAGAATGATGTAGACATGACTGAGACACCTCTCTGGTCAATAACCAATAGCAGGACCTGGATGCCCATATTGGTTCCTACATATTCTACAAAGATCTTTATCGGTCGAACCTACAACATACATGATTCCCTTTGTCTATCGGTATGTTACTTGCCCGAGATTCGATCATCGGTATCTTCATACCTAGTTCAATCTCGTTACCAGTAGGTCTCTCTACTCGTTCCTAATACATCATCTCGTAACTAACTCCTTAGTCACTTTGCTTGCAAGCTTCTTGTGATGTTGTATTACCGAGAGGGCCCAGAGATACCTCTCCGATATACGGAGTGACAAACCTCAATCTTGATTCATGCCAACTCAATAGACACCTTCGGAGATACCTGTAGAGCATCTTTATGATCACCTAGTTACGTTGTGACGATTGATAGCACACAAGGCATTCCTATGGTATCCGGGAGTTGCATGATCTCATGGTCGAAGGAACATGTATTTGACATTAAGAAAGCAGTAGCAATAAACTAAACGATCATATGCTAAGCTAATGGATGGGTCTTGTCCATCACATCATTCTCCTAATGATGTGATCTTGTTTATCAAATGACAACTCATGTCTATGGTTAGGAAACCTTAACCATCTTTTGATCAACGAGCTAGTCTAGTAGGGGCTCACTAGGGACACGGTATTTGTTTATGTATCCAGACATGTGAAAGGGCATGTAGCCCCTAAGTGTGGTTTTGTAATTAATGACAATCTCTATGGACTAATGTTTTCATTGAGATATATTTCAAAGGGATTGTACATAGATGGTGCATCAAGGATACTATATGGAATCAAGGATAAAGTCCATATATATGAAGATATGTTTGCTCTAAGCTTTGGTATTAATTGACAATTCCTATGGAGCATCAAGTGCATTAAATGCTATTTGAAGAAATGTTCCATAGTGATGCATGAAGCATGTTGGATTTATGTGGGAAGAATGCCATCAAAACATTCAAAGAACTCCTCATGGTATCCAGCTCTCGATACCCCGTGCGCACGGGCCTCCTGACCTCGTGCGCATGGGGTCGAGTGTCAACTCTCTGGATACCCCTGTGCGCATGGGGTCCCTGACCCCGTGCACACATGGCCTAGGTTGTGGCACTCGAGGTCCTATATATAGTGAGGATTCAAGTCAGTCTTTGCGATTTATGTTAAAGCCATCAAGATTGATTTTAATGTCTAACCAAATATATTGAAGGTGGAGTTCGTTAGAGGATCTCAAAGATTGACATATGTGCGCTTTTAAGGATCAAGAGCTTGAGAGTATAAACAAATAGAAGAATTCAAGTTATGATTCAAGACAAGATCATGGTATGCTCATGTGTTGGGTTTTCGGTTGATGAAGTCTTGAAGCAAGCAACTAGTGTGAAGAATTCATTATGCCTCTCAAGAGATTGCGATGGAGTTTTAGAAGAGCATATGGTGACCAAGATGATATTCACAGTGGAACTTGATATGGTCATGAAAGAGTCTTTGGTGATATAGTCTTGGAGCAATGAAGGGAAATGAAGAGTTCATTGTGGCTTTCAAGAAACCAAGATAGGACATGAAGTAAAGATGTTGGTTGACCAAGATGAAGCTCGAAGATAATCTAGATGGTCAACTCTCAAAGCGGAATCTTTGTACCACGTGGGATCAAGTGATCTAGTGGTATGGCAAGTAATTATGAATTGTACTGTGCTACCTAACCCCTGCTATGTGTTTGTTATGTCTATGTGGGTTAGGTGTTTCTCATGGGCTTGCACCAAAAGGAAATATTTCAAGTAGCCTATGTGAAGATGACATCAAGTGGTGATGGTCATCGGGTTCGAGGAGTCCAAGTGCAAGATGGGAAGCCGAAGGTTATATGCTTTCAAGATTGTGGTCCACATCATGATAGTGTGCATATGAAGATGGGCTTAAGTTAAGGCTTCCCTCATTGCAATATGAGGAAGCATTTCGAGTATCTTCAGTAAGTGATTGTGGAAAAGAAAAGGATTTCAACTTGAGGCAAGCATTAAAGTCATCATCAATTTCAAGTGGAATGTGCAAGGCAAAGGTAAACCTTAGCTAGCTTTTCCTAGTTTTGTCGGTCTCGTGGTGCTTGGAGGGAGACCAGATTATAGGCTTGATAGTCGTACTATCAAGAGGGACTTTCGTGCAAGTTGCTTGATCATGTCGCATGTAGAGAGCTCAAAACTTTGCATAATTTTCATCATTATTTCGTGTTGATCTTGGGCAGTTCTCTATGTAAGGACCTTGGGCTTTTCCATAGCTTTAAAACGAGCCCAAGATCATCGAATTTGGAGTTCGTATGCCAAAGTTATGAATGTTTTAGTAGGCTATTGCGAACAGTCATGTGTACCCCGTGGGCACGGGGTTTTGACCTTGTGGGCACGGGGCCCCCATGCCCATGGGCTTGTACCGTGTGCGCGGGACCCTGTGAGCACGGGGTGCCCAGGAAGTGCCCGTTGGAGCCCCAACGGCTAGTTTTGGAAGTTGGCTATATAAGAGCCCTTCCTCCCCACCGGTTTGGGGTTGGTACACACACATTCCAAACATCATTTTGAGACTCTTACCACCTCTCCCAAACCCCTATATCCCCTCTAAGTGAAGGGGGATTTGTGGATGGATCTTGGAGTCATTTGTTGATTTCCTCCATTGCATCCCATCTCTTCAATCTCCCGCTTTCTTGAGTTGCATCTTATGAAATTGAGAGAGTGAGTTGAGCATTTGTTGCTTGACCTTGTGTTGCATTTGTTGCATTGGTTTGAGCTCCCCGCAATGATTTGTTCGAGTAAGAGCCCGTGAATTTATTACTCTTGGAGACTGTGCGTCCTAGACAGTTTGGTGATATCTTTGAGAAGTTTGTGAAGTGGACAAGGTTCCTCCGGAAGCTTCCTTCTGTGGTGTGCTCCGGGGAAGGTTGTGAAGTGGCCTAGGTGGTCAAGTTCCTCTGGAAGCTTTCGTGGTTGTGGTGTGCTCTAGAGAAGATAGTAAAGGTGTGGTGTTTGCCTTCAAGACTAACCCCGAGTGAACCGAGGCTCATCCGTTGGGGTGGACCCGAAAGGGAGAATATGGTGAGTCACTTGGTGACGCCCCAGAGCTTTGGCTTCGGCACGGCTCTAACGGAGATTAGCACTCTCACGATTATGAACTTCAGGATAAATCCGCGTCCCCGACTCACTTGTGGTTAGCTTGTACCCACACCCTTTACTTTTCGCAATTCATACTTGCTCATATTAATATATCTTGTGTTAGTTGAATTGCTTAGTTGTTCCTACATTTACATATCTTGTGATATAGTTTGTGCTTGCTACTTTCCTTAAAGTGCCTATCTTGTTTAGCATAGGTTGTTGGTGCACTTAGTTGACCCTAGCATATTTAGGATTTGTGTTTGAGAAGTATTTGTTTAGTTTATTCCGCATTAGGATAAAGCCGAATCCGTAAAAGTTTTAAAACGCCTATTCACCCCCTCTAGTCGTCATCTAGATCCTTTCAATTGTTATCAGAGCTTTCGTATCTCCTTGGTAGCTTAACCGCCTAGAGAGTAAAGATGTCTACTAGTGGTATAGTGCACGATGACACTTTTTGTTTTAGTGGCACAAACTATCACTTGTGGAAAATCCGCATGCTTTGTCATTTCCGGACCATGGGTCCAAATTTTGTGTGAATTGTTCTTGTTGGGGATATAACTCTGAGGTGTGACCCGCCCAGGAGGGGCTGGTGTCAGGGTACACAAATAGGGGCGTATGTTTCCCCCTGACTTGTGCACAGACAGCAAGCCACCAACCCGGCAAAGTTGCAACGACCAAGACAAGGCCAAGCACAAGAGATCAACTCTTCGAGAAATCAGAGTGCAGATCAAGAGGACCAAGTCAAGCCAAAGGAAGCATACCATTAAGGGAAAACCTCCCTTGCCGGGCAGGCGAGCCTGGTGAGGTCGAGGTGGCCCCAAGAGTAAGAATCAAGACCGTCCCGACAGGCTTGCCGGGCACAATGAAGGCAAACCACCCCACCAAGGCTCCACTGCTCCACCTCACGGTGATGCAAGTCATAGATCGGTGCGGTGTCAAGCCCCCAAGTGACTAAGTGGATGTTTCTTGCCACATGGCAGCCACTTCCTACGGAAAACACCTCCAAATGACACCTGTCCAGCGACGTGTCAAGCAGACAGGCAAGAAGGTGGCAGAACAGCCCGGCAAGGCTTGCCGGGCATTCCATGATGTGACGCTAAGCGGGCATTTAATGCAGTCTGCCCTGTCTGCAGAGTTAGGTATGATAGAACTGTTCACTATCTAATAAGTGCATAATAATTGCTTTGCCACTATGGTGACCCCTTGATCTATAAAAGCAGGCCCATGGCAACCATAGAAAGGACTTGGACTCCTGTACACTCATACGCGCGTAGCTGCTCTCACCCCGAGGCAACCTTGCCGGGTAAGAGCACTGCGTTCTCCACCACAGTCCACCATCAATCCACCAAAGTAGGAGTAGGGTTTTACGCCTCGCGGAGGCCCGAATCCGGGTAAAACTGCCCGTGTGATCTCTGCCGTGCTGTGCGACGTTCTCCGCTCTTTGTGCAATGTGCTCATTCCCCCCGCCGAACCAAAAGGGGCTCATTGCCCCATAGGTGGTCGTGGTTTCCCATGACATATTTGGCGCACTAGGTAGTGGGAAGCGCTTCCACGAACCCGAGAAGCGTACGTAGCGCGTCATCTTCATCGTCATTTTCTTCATCAACGGCTTCAACATCCGTGACGCCGAGAAAAGGCGAGGGGTGATGGGAACAGAGAAGGGAAGCAATATCTCTTCCCCCACAACCTTTTCGGTCTCCATCGCCTCCCTCCGCCGCAGCTGCTGCAGCGGCAAGGATCATTAACAGCGGCGACGAACCGTCCCCTGCAGTCCAGACGGCGTGATCATCTTGCCAACTCTGTCCAGGGAAAGGGACAAAGTGTATAGGTATCGGGTTTCTCTTTCCACCATTATCGCTTATCGACAACCGATCCACTTTGGGTTTAGCATCATCGACGTCAATGAGCACCACACAAGACTCGGTTCAGTATTTACCCTACTTAGGGGAATCCTGAGTGGAACGTTGGTGCTAATCCGTTGATCGATGCCCCGACAAGTGTGCTCCAACAAGGTTGTCTGCATTAGCATGACTTCTATGCCATCCGCCACCAGATTGTTCGAAAAGTATAGAGTGGAGGAGAGAAGAACCGGTCGTACCTTGCACCATGTCCCGCTGCTACAAGATATATAATTTTCTCTTATTTGCCTCTGTCGGGAGCCAGAGAACTACATACGCGACATTTATCCTCCCCGAAGCATGCGAGTGCGGCAAGCGTTCGTAGCCGAAAGGGATGGGAGGAAGCAAAGCCAAAAGCTAATTCCATGTAATCATTGTTCCCTTATGGGTTTGAGATTTTGCATCTGTTTATTCCTTGGGTACTGAAGTGTTCATATGAGGAAATCCTTTGTGTGATGGAACCTTGCTAGTATTTTTGTGTGCACCCTCATTCTATTTTGAGCCTGCTCGCAGAATGAGTGGCTGCGTCGAAAGCTACCAAGGAAAAACCTGTCGGGACGCATCCATGCCAAGATGACTGCTAAGGGCGTGACTCTTATGACAATCGCGGCAAATATGATACTGGCAGACAACCAAAACATACATAGGGACTAATCATACAAACACTGACGAGTGAACTCTAAAGGGATAAACACGCAATCAAAGATTAAGTGAAAACATCAGTTCCACACAAGCATGAATAAAACGGTGTCTAAATATAGAACATGCTTCATGTTTTGTTACAGGACAGCACAATGTCAAGGATAGTTTAACACCGGGCCTAGCGACCGCGCGGAGCCGTTGGGACGGAAAGGACCTTGTCAGCAAGTGGAGCAGCCTTCTCCTCAGCAGTGGGAACATCCACGACCACCGACGGCTTCCTGAAGCCATCAGCAATGTCGAGGTCCGGATGGCGACAGGCGATGTTTCTCTGAACCATGAAGAGGGCATTGCAGGCAAGCTTCCGGGATTCAATCACAAAGCGACCGACCCTTCCCTCTTCATGTGCTCCCAGCTTGTCGATTAGCTCATTAAAGAAGACCCCTAGCTTGACGCTGGGGACCTCCTGCCTGCTGGCTGAGAAGACTGGCCCTTCCATTCCCATCGCCATCGTCTGAGCAGTGAGACGCCCGATGATGTCAATCAAGCTCTTGATACAGATGTCAACCTGCCTGGAATGATTCTCTAGCTTGTCCTCTGCATCCTTCCAAAGACACCTGGCGGTATCCAAGTCTTTCGTCAGCTGTTGTTCGCGGGCTCCGCTGGATTCTGCCGAGCTCTCCAAGGTGTCGATCCTCGCCTTCAGGTCTTTGATGGTGCCGTTGGCATCCTCGAGGCCTTGGTTCTTGGAGGAAAGCTGTGAATGTATATCCTTCAGAAGGATCTCGGCTTTTTGCACCTCCTCCTTAAGGGTCATGACCTCTTTGGCGCTCCCGGCAAGCTATTCAGTCAGCTTGGCTACCTGTTGGTCGAGGTCAGTCCTGCTAGTGGATGCGGTGACAAGGTTGCCAGTGAGTTTCTTCAGCTCAGTGGCCGAATCAGCAGCAAGGGCATCCAGAGCGGCTTTGTGCTTGTCCTCCAGCTCCTTGATGCGCTGCTACATGAGGGATTCCAGGTCGTCGTCCTTGGCATGGATGGTGGCCTCAAGTTTGTCCTCCCGGGAAGAGATTTCCTGCTCCCTTGCATCCAGAAGCGCTTTGCACTCCACCATGCGGGCCTCCCTGGCAATGACATCCTCCCTCACCATCGAGATGGTCTCCTTCTATTTCATCAGGACCTGGAACTGCTTGCCGTGCCAGTTGTGCAGCTCGTTACCCTTGTCCCTCAGTTGCCGGTCCACCTTGTTGGTAGATTTGCGTTGCTCTTTAAGCACCTGCCACTTATGATTGTGCCGCCCTTGCATATCCTTAATGTCGGCTGCCATGGATTTCAGAAAGGACAAGTCCATCACGACAGCGATGGAGTCATCCGCTTCATCGACCCCTTGATACAATGATGCCAGAATGCGCTGAAGCTCTCCATCAAGCGCTCGTCGCCGCTGATGAGCCGGGGGCTCCGAGTCCAGGCCGCGCCAGCACCAACGCCAACTGGCCCGAAGCTGGCGGCGAGGCCTCCGTCACGGTTCCAAATGAGGGGAGGGGCCCCATGGTTTGAAGGGGGACTTTCTCCTCGATCGTTGCCCCCGCCCCTGGCGCGCCGTCAAGAGGCTGCTTCGGTTTCGTTGGGGGCTCATGGACACTCCCAGCAGCGTGCCCCTGCTCCTCCGCGGCAGCAATCTTGGTGGCTTCATCCGCGACATCTCTCCCTATGGTTGTCACTTCCTTTAGCAGTTCAGGATCTTTGGTCTGAGGGTCTGCAAGCGAAGACAGTGGGCAATAATAAAAGAAGTGTAAGTTTTAGAGAACCAAAAGCACGGGACATGATGATAAAAGGAAGAAGCAAAGAGAAGGAGCGAATCTGTTACCCAGAGAGGTTTGCCGGGCAGAAGCTTCAGTCTCCTCGGCAACTTCAGCTACCGGGTCGTGATCTCCGTCCCCTGCCGTGACGAACGCGGCATCGTCCTGGGCAAGACCTCCCGTAGGAGCCGTCGCTGGGGGCACCTCGCCTTGACCGGCGGGCGGGGTGAGCCCCTCTTGGAGGGACTTACCATGAGTCTTCTCTCCCCCTCCTCCAGCTGAGGAGGTCGGGGGCTCTCCTGCATCACTCTCCACGGGAGGGACCAAGCCTGTGCTTTCATGCTGGGGCTGGGCTGAGGGCTTGGTGGCGGGTCGCTTGTGCTGCTCCCCACCAACCCCCCGCCCTCCATGGTCTTTGGTGACTCCGCACGCTTGAGCCATTTTGACCGATGGATGAGGGTCTCCGTCTCATCCTCCTCCTCCTCCTCCCTGTCAGTGGCAGCGAGCAAAATATCAGTCAAGAAGAAACAAGCAGGTGTACAGAAGCTACTACAAGAGGAAGGGATTATTTCTCTCTTACTCCTCGTCAATGAGCATGGAGCTCAGCTCAAACTCAATGGGCGGTGAAGGCGCCCGGCCTCTCTTCTGGGGCGGAAGAACAGGGTTCCCCGGCAATTTTGGGCTCTGCCGAGGCACAAGAGACTCCGACGAAGACGAGTCCTGCGAGGAGCTCGAGCCAGACCGGGAGCTGGAGTCAACTCCCGCGACTGCAAAGTGCTTGGCGGGAGGGGTTTTAACCCTGGCGTGGTGGTAGGATTGCCGGCGCACCATATCATGCTTGGTGCTCTTGGTGGCAATTGATGTCTACTACGCAACCTTCTTCTTGTAGACGTTGTTGGGCCTGCAAGTGCACAGGTTTGTAGGACAGTAGCAAATTTCCCTCAAGTGGATGACCTAAGGTTTATCAATCCGTGGGAGGCGTAGGATGAAGATGGTCTCTCTCAAACAACCCTGTAACCAAATAACAAAGAGTCTCTTGTGTCCCCAACACATCCAATACAATGGTAGATTGTATAGGCGCACTAGTTCGGCGAAGAGATGGTGATACAAGTGCAATATGGATGGTAGATATATGTTTTTGTAATCTGAAAATATAAAAACAGCAAGGTAACTAATGATAAAAGCGAGCACAAACGGTATTGCAATGATAAGAAACAAGGCCTAGGGTTCATACTTCCACTAGTGCAAGTTCTCTCAACAATAATAACATAGATAGATCATATAACAATCCCTCAACATGCAACAAAGAGTCACTCCAAAGCCACTAATAGCGGAGAACAAACGAAGAGATTATGGTAGGGTACGAAACCACCTCAAAGTTATTCTTTCGGATCGATCTATTCAAGAGTTCATACTAGAATAACACCTTAAGACACAAATCAACCAAAACCCTAATGTCACCTAGATACTCCATTGTCACCTCAAGTATCTGTGGGCATGTTTATACGATATGCATCACACAATCTCAGATTCATCCAACCAACACAAAGTACTTCAAAGAGTGCCCCAAAGTTTCTACCGGAGAGTCAAGAAAACGTGTGCCAACCCCTATGCATAGGTTCATGGGCGGAACCCGCAAGTTGGTCACCAAAACATACATCAAGTGGCACGCGATATCCCATTGTCACCACAGATAGACACGGCAAGACATACATCAAGTGTTCTCAAATTAAAGACTCAATCCGATAAGATAACTTCAAGAGGGAAACTCAATTCATCACAAGAGAGTAGAGGGGAGAGAAACATCATAAGATCCAACTATAATAGCAAAGCTCGCGATACATCAAGATCGTGCCATAGAGAGAACACGAGAGAGAGAGAGAGAGAGAGAGAGAGAGATCAAACACATAGCTACTGGTACATACCCTCAGCCCCGAGGGTGAACTACTCCCTCCTCATCATGGATAGCACCGAGATGATGAAGATGGCCACCAGTGATGGGTTCCCCCTCTGGCAGGGTGCAGGAACGGGCTCCCGAGAGGTTTTTGGTGGCTACAGGGGCTTGCGGCGGCGGAACTCCCGATCTATCTTCCTTATCGATGTTTTTAGGGTACGTAGGCTTATATAGGCGAAAGAAGTCGGTCGGGGGAGCCTCGAGGGGCCCGCGAGAGGGTAGGGCGCGCCCAGGAGGGTGGGCGCGCCCCCCTATCTCGTGGCCTCCTCGAGGATCTTCTGACGTGAACTCCAAGTCTTCCAGATCATATTCTTCCAAAAAATCACGCTGCCGAAGGTTTCATTCCGTTTGGACTCCGTTTGATATTCCTTTTCTTCGAAATACTGAAACAGGCAATAAAACAGCAATATGGGCTGGGCCTCCGGTTAATAGGTTAGTCCCAAAAGTAATATAAAAGTGTATAATAAATCCCATAATCATTCAAAACAGGTAATAAAATAGCATGGATGCTTCATAAATTATAGATACGTTGGAGACGTATCAGCAATCTTCTTCACCTTCTTGGCGGGAGGCGCGGGATCAGGAACCACCACTCCCCAATTGGTAGCTCGCCCGCGGGGGCGCTCATCTAAGATTGGCTTGGGGGCTTGAGGGGCTGCCGTTAGCCACTCTTCTTCCAGCTCCCCTGCCTCCTCAACCTCCTCCTCCTATTGGACCTCTGCTGCCATGGTGTACAAAGCCTCGATCACGGAAGGTTCGTCCCTGGCAGGATCCTCCCCGGCAACCTCTTCCGTGGCTTGAGCCTCGCTTCTACCATGGGAGGAACCTTCGTCCTCGGCTTTCCCTTTTCCCTTTGCCGCCTTCCCAGCCTTCACCGCCGTGACAGCCCGGAATGCTTTGTCCTCCTCCAGCTTCTTCCTGATGTATTATCACGCCCAATATGCGACCCTATCCAAAAGGAACTCGAAGGTCTCACCAATGATAGACCCGCATATTGAAACGCTTTTGCAAGGTGGATATCATTACATCAACATTACATAATAGATGGGGATACATACAAGAGGCATACAATGCCACACGAATACAACATCACATCATACAAGAACAACATCCGACTAAGGATGAATCATAAACAGAAACTCAAACAATATCCACCCTGCTAGCCCAGGCTGCCGACCTGGAACCTATCCCCTGATCGAAGAAACAGAAGAAGAACTCAACGCAAGCAAGCATCGCTCTCGCGTCATGATCATCGCATAAACCTGTACCTGCAACTGTTGTTGTAGTAATCTGTGAGCCACGAGGACTCAACAATCCCATTACCATGGGTATCAAGACTAGCAAAGCTTAATGGGAAAGGAAGGGGTAAAGTGGTGAGGTTGCAGCAGCGACTAAGCAAGATATGGTGGCTAACATACGCAAATAAGAGCGAGAAGAGAACAAGCGGAACGGTCGTCAACTAGCAATGACCAAGAGGTGATCCTGAACACCTACTTACGTCAATCATAACCCAGAAACCGTGTTCACTTCCCGGACTCCGCCGAGAAGAGACCATCACGGCTACACACGCGGTTGATGCGTTTTAATTCGGATCTGGTGTCAAGTTATCTACAACCGGACATTAACAAATTCCCATCTGCCACATAACCGCGGGCACGGCTCTCGAAAGTTTATACCCTGCAGGGGTGTCGCAACTTAGCCCATGACAAGCTCTCGCGATCAACGAAGGAATAGACCTTCTCCCAGGAAGACCCGATCAGTCTCGGAATCCCGGTTTACAAGACATTTCGACAATGGTAAAACAAGACCAGCAAGACCTCCCGGCGTGCCAACATCCTGATAGTAGCCGCGCGTATCTCGTCTCAGGCCACGACCGGATGAGCAGTACGTACAACTAGAACCAGCCCTCAAGTTTCCCCGAGGTGGCGCTGCAAGTGGCTCTAGTTTCGACCAACACTTAGACAAGCATTGGCCTGGGGGGCTGAATAAAGATGACCCTCGAGAGAGCGACTCCCAAGGGAAAAGTAGGTGGTGGTGAGGCAAATGGTAAAACCAATGTTGGGCCTTGCTGGAGGAGTTTTATTCAAAGCGAACTGTCAGGGGGGTCCCATAAATCACCCGACCGCGTTAGGAACGCAAAATCCGGGAACATAACACCGGTATGACGGAAACTAGGGTGGCAAGAGTGGAACAAAACACCAGGCATAAGGCCGAGCCTTCCACCCTTTACCAAATATATAGATGCATTAATAATATAAGAGATATTGTGATATCCCAACCAAAAACCTGTCCACCATGGAGAAATCTTCAACTTCACCTGCAGCTAGCAACGCTATAAGAGGGGCTGAGCAAAAGCGGTAACATAGCCAAACAACGGTTTGCTAGGAATGGTGTCAAAGGTTAGAGGTTCATGGCAATATGGGATGGCTTGATAAACAGGTAATAGGTAGCGCAGCATAGTGATAGAACGAAGCAACTAGCATAGCAATGATAGTAGTGAGATCCAGGGTAGCGGTCATCTTGCCTGAAATCCCGCAAGGAAGAAGAACGAGTCCATGAAGAAGACGAACGGATGAAGCCGAACCAACCGTAGACGAACGAATCCTCACGATCGCAATAAAACAGGAACTATCGAGAAGAAGCACACAACATAGTAAACACACCACACATGAACAAGACATGATGCACAACAAGCATGATGCATGAAAAAGCTACATGAAGCTACTCATGGCAAGAGATGATGCAAACAAGAACAACACATCAAGGCAAGTTTAAATGAGGCCGGAAACAACATATAACAATTCTGGTAAGTCCTCATATGCAAATTTCGAAATTGGTCCAGATCTGAATAAACCTTATGTTTAAGTTGTTAAACAGCAAGTTAAGATGCACCAAGATGATCTACACGAGATTCTAGTCAAGTTACATATAAAGTTCATTAGATTCGGAGCTACGGTCTAGAAGATATGAGCAAAACAAGTTAAACATGGCATTGATGCAAAATGCACCCAAAAATCAAGCAAACACCTCAAAACAAGGATGCAACATGATAATATGAAACTACATGCAAAATCAAGCAAGTTTCATATAGAGCACACTCAAAACGGAGCAACGGTGCAACACACACACTCTATACAAGTCATAACAACAATCTGTCCAAAACAGCAACTAGGCATCTTGCAAGCATCAAAACAATAAGCTACAGCATCCCAACATAATAACAAAAGGCATGGTCATGAAGTATAGGTAAAGCACAACAAAACATGAACACCGAGCTATCTCCAGAAATCACTAGAACATGCTCCAAAACACATGGTAAGATTGCAAATAATAACAGTTTCAGACTTTAGCAGAAATAACATCAGGTTGCAATGTTTAGAGCAATCAAACAACATGCTACAGGAAGCTATCATGGCAAACAAAAGCATGGCATGAATCTACTAAAAGCATAGATCAAAAGTCCCTTGCTGACCATGAGCCAAAAAGGCATAGAAAATATGATGGCACCCATGTAAACATGGCAAGTTATATTACAGATTCATACATGGCAGGAACAACAATAAGTAGGCATATTCGTGAGCTTGAACCACTCACCACAGAGTAATACATGACATGGCAAGGCAACCAACAGTAAAAAGGCATGTTTATGAAGCTAAGCATGGCAAGAGCAAGTTCATAGGGTGCATGGATCACTAGGAAAACACATGGGAACAAGTGAACTTAATGTTAACAGGCTGATAGCAACATTTTAAGCAACTTTGGAGCAAGATATGAACAATCTACAGCAGGCTATAATAGCAACCAAGGGCATGGATGGATAGGGCATAACATGTAGATCAAAACATGTTTATAGAGCATCTCCAGATTATGCATAGAATGATTAGTAGAAGCATGTTAACATAGCAACAAAATATAACAGAATCTGCCACGAAAACAGCAACAGCAACTACCCTACTTAATAAGCTCGATTCACTCACCACAAGTCATTGCATGACAAGATAAGCATAGCATCATCAAGAAGACATGTTTATGTAACAAACCAAGGCAGGAACAAGTCCATAGCATGCAAGGATCAAATATAGCAAGCTTGGCCAAATTGAATAACAAGCAAACAATCTGCCAGGAAACATTTTGAAGCAAAAGTAGAGCACTCAAATGACATGCTAGACTACTCCATAATTGCAAACAAGGGCATGAATGGATAGACAATAACCATATGTTCAAAACACCCTTACTGAAGTATCTCAAAATATGCATGGATCTCTCTGTAGCATCAAGTTTACATGGCATCAAAATAACAGCAGAACAGGGACTAAAATCAGCAATATCACGAAGCCTAGTTTGCATGCTTGTGCTAGTCACCACATTGATCACAAAAATACATGGCATACACCCCTGGAAAGATGACATGGCATAGATCAAAACACATGAAGACATCAACCTCATAGGATGCACACATCAACCATGGCAAAAATGACAAATGAGCAAGTTATAACAGTTTCGGCAGATTAACATCAACGTGCACTCTTCCAACAGCGTTTAGGGCATCAATATGAACTCAAATGAAAATGATGCAATGGAATTAAATGAAGTACTCATCGAGGCGAACAATTTGACATATTACAGGCACGAAACGGAGCTACGGATGCAGAGATACGATGCAACGAACATGGCATGATTATGTAAGAAAACAGGGACTTAGGCATATTCGGGTCAACCTCCAGATCTGCACGCTTTACGAGGTTCGCCGGAGTTGGAGGAGAGATGGCCGGAGACAGACGGGGAGGAGGCCGGGGAGGTCCGGGGACGGTCGGAGACGACCGGATCCGGTCCGGCCCGACCGGATCTGGCGCAAGGAGGGCCGGCTGGGTCGCGGGCAGAGGCCGGAGGCGAGGCAAGGCCACGGCGGCGGCGGGAACCGACGGGGCGGCGCGCCGGCCCGG
>NC_041385.1:425727235-425734180 GCF_002162155.2 Triticum dicoccoides
CCCGCGGCAGCGGTCGCCGGCGACGGGCGACGGGGCGGCTCGCCGGCGGGGCGGCGCCGGCGGCGGGAAGCCGGGGCGAGGCGCGGAGGCGCGGAGGGGCGCGGGGCGCCCGGGCCGCACGGGGGCCGGCGGCGGGCCTGGCGGGCCGCGGGCGGCGCGCGGTGGCCGGTGCCACGTGGCGCTTCCCCGTTGGCTGGAGCGACGGCGGCGGACGCGTCCGGCGCTGGGCGGACGTGTCCGGTGCGCGGAGGAAGAAGGGGCTAGGGTTAGGGGTAGAATGATCCGAAAATTTCGGGGGAGGTCTAGTTTTATAGGTAGAGGGAGCTAGGAGAGTCCAAATGAGGAGCGGTTTTCGGCCACGCGATCGTGATCGAACGACCGAGAGCATGGAGAGGAGTTATATGGGTTTTGGGCCACTTTGGAAGGGGTGTTGGGCTGCAAACAAAAGAGGCCTTTACGGTTACCCGGTTAACCATTGGAGTATCAAACGACCTCCAAATGACACGAAACTTGACAGGCGGTCTACCAGTGCTATACCAAGGCCGCTTGGCAAACCTCGGGCCATTCCGAGAAAGTTTAACACCCGCACACGAAAGGAGACAAGAAGGGGACGCCGGATGACATAGGAGTGCCGGATTGCAAAACGGACAACGGGGAAAAGGCTCGGATGCATGAGACGAACATGAATGCGAAATGAGATGCACATGATGACATGATATGAAATGCAGATGATGACATGGCAAAGACGGCGAATAACTGGCAGACACCTGGCGCATCGAATCCGGGGCGTTACAACACTCCTCCACTAACAAGAGATCTCGTCCCGAGATCTTAGGACCGAGACGGAAAGGGAAAAAAGATGAGGTGAAACAAGAACTCAAGAGAAGAGGCAAAGAATCGAGAGCACTCGAGAAGAAGAGAGGAACGACGAGGATGACGAGAATCGAAAGCTCACGGAATCAGATAGACTATGAAATCGCTCGTTCTAACCGGAGTGGTTAGAATGAGAAAAGAAACGGATAAGACTGAAAGAATTTAGGCAGCACTCCGGCTGAAAATGGGAGGATTAGAACGAACTTGAGAGGATGGAATGGAACTTGATGTACTCTTGAAGAATGAATTAAATTATGGCTATCCACCATGAAGAACTCCGGTGACAAAAAGATGATGAGATAGAATGAAGGAAGAAGAAAAATAAGATGAGCCTTGCGATGAATTAGATGGAGGTTCCGACGAAATGGCCGAGGAAAATTTGAACTCCGGAAAAGAAAAGATGAAAACACTTGAAACCAGAATTTATTCAACAGGAATAAACTCCGAAGGAAGGGATTACTCATTTGGAGGAAATAAGAATAAGATTTATTGTATGCTTATCCTTCATCAAATTAAATTGATGACAAGCAATGGATTTTTCATACTACTTATTCTTCTTGAAAAGGATTGAGAAGTGAACCACCGGTAGGATTGAAAGAACGAATGGATTAATATGATAAACAAGGAAAAGAATGTTGAACGAACCACCGTTAGAATTTGGAAATGACTGATGAAAGAGAAAGAATCACCGGGAAGAATTAGAAAAACCAATAAGCTAGAGGGGATTTATATGCAAAAGAATAAATAGATCATGATCTGATTAAAGAACACTTGAACGAAGCACCGGGATAATTCGATAACGGTAGCTGAAATGTGAAGTCAAAGAATTCTTCTGGAATGATGGCCTCCGGTGAAAAGGAATGGAAAACAACTCCTGACATACTCCGGATGGATGAAAGAATTGCACGGCTGGAAACAATTAGATAGGATAACATCGAGCTTGCACCATGAATCTCCGGGAGAACGGACAAGATTAAAGAGAAATCTTCTTCTTTGGTCTTCAAAAGACGACGAGAAACACCACCAAAATTACTGAGATACTCCGGGAGAATGACAAGCGAAGAGGTTGAGCCAACAATGAAAAGAGTTTGAACGAGATCTTGGAGAAGGCATGTGACCGATGGAAACCATTCTTATGTCACACTTGAAAAGAATTGATATTAACTCCGGGGGAATTAGAAGAGTCAGGTAAGATCCTGGGAAAAGACCTGTGGGTTAGGGCCCACTGAAGAGATAACACCGTTGGAAAAGGATGTTGAATAGATAGATGATGCACCGGAACAATTGAAATATTAGAATGAGGTGTCAACCTCGAATTAATTGGAACACGGACGAATCTCCTGAGATGTCTTCAGCACTCCGGAAGGATAAACTGGCAAGAGGCGAACAAGCAAGGAAAAACATTTGAGCCGAGGAAAAAGAATATGATCAACCCGAAAAACTTGAATTGGGTGCACCGGAAAAGAAAAAGGGGATGATGAATGTCAAACGAGATGAGAATTCACCGGTTGAGATAATTGAGGGAAGACTGAAGGGATTTCGCACGAATGGAATTAATGGTTGAAAGAGACTCAGACTCCGGGAAGAAAAAGGATGGGTGGGCGGGAAAACAAGGGTAACTTGGAAGGGGAAAACAACGAATATCTTGAAGAGGAAACACCGGTTGAAATCATTGAGGAAAGAAACAAAGACTTCGCACGAGTAGGATGGAAACTCGATTACTGACTCCGGTTCCGAGAAGAAAAAGGGTGGGCGGGTGGGAAAAGAAAACAACTGAGGATTGAACTTGACAAAGATGAAGAGGCTTGAGTCAACTTGATGAGAAATGCACCGGATCAAAAGAGCTGAGGAACAACTACCGGAAAACCAACTGCGTGAACCTAAAGAAAATTTTGAAGGGGAAGAGAAGTAATTCAAAACACCTACGTCAAGATTCCTTACCAGAGCGACGAAGGGGCAGAGGAGTAAAAAGAATTCCTACTCTCCGATATAACTAGACTGCGAAAACAATTTTCTTCTAGACTCAACAACGGCCAAACTACACGATCAATCAAGGGGGGCTCCTAGGGTCGGTCGAGGCTCTAATACCAACTTGTCACACCCAATATGCGACCCTATCCAAAAGGAACTCAAAGGTCCCACCAAGGATAGACCCGCATATTGAAACGCTTTTGCAAGGTGGATATCATTACATCAACATTACATAATAGATGGGGATACATACAAGAGGCATACAATGCCACACGAATACAACATCACATCATACAAGAACAACATCCGACTATGGATGAATCATAAATAAAAACTCAAACAATATCCACCCTGCTAGTCCAGACTGCCAACCTGGAACCTATCCCCTGATCGAAGAAACAGAAGAAGAACTCAACGCAAGCAAGCATCGCTCTCGCGTCATGATCATCGCATAATCCTGTACCTGCAACTGTTGTTGTAGTAATCTGTGAGCCACGAGGACTCAGCAATCCCATTACCATGGGTATCAAGACTAGCAAAGCTTAATGGGAAAGGAAGGGGTAAAGTGGTGAGGTTGCAGCAGCGACTAAGCAAGATATGGTGGCTAACATACGCAAATAAGAGCGAGAAGAGAACAAGCGGAACGGTCGTCAACTAGCAATGACCAAGAGGTGATCCTGAACACCTACTTACGTCAATCATAACCCAGAAACCGTGTTCACTTCCCGGACTCCACCGAGAAGAGACCATCACGGCTACACACGCGGTTGATGCGTTTTAATTCGGATCTGGTGTCAAGTTATCTACAACCGGACATTAACAAATTCCCATCTGCCACATAACCGCGGGCACGGCTCTCGAAAGTTTATACCCTGCAGGGGTGTCCCAACTTAGCCCATGACAAGCTCTCGCGATCAACGAAGGAATAGACCATCTCCCAGGAAGACCCGATCAGTCTCGGAATCCCGGTTTACAAGACATTTCGACAATGGTAAAACAAGACCAGCAAGACCTCCCGGCGTGCCAACATCCTGATAGTAGCCGCGCGTATCTCGTCTTAGGCCACGACCGGATGAGCAGTACGTACAACTAGAACCAGCCCTCAAGTTTCCCCGAGGTGGCACTGCAAGTGGCTCTAGTTTGGACCAACACTTAGACAAGCATTGGCCCGGGGGGCTGAATAAAGATGACCCTCGAGAGAGCGACTCCCAAGGGAAAAGTAGGTGGTGGTGAGGCAAATGGTAAAACCAATGTTGGGCCTTGCTGGAGGAGTTTTATTCAAAGCGAACTATCAGGGGGGGTCCCATAAATCACCCGACCGCGTTAGGAACGCAAAATCCGGGAACATAACACCGGTATGACGGAAACTAGGGTGGCAAGAGTGGAACAAAACACCAGGCATAAGGCCGAGCCTTCCACCCTTTACCAAATATATAGATGCATTAATAATATAAGAGATATTGTGATATCCCAACCAAAAACCTGTCCACCATGGAGAAATCTTCAACTTCACCTGCAGCTAGCAACGCTATAAGAGGGGCTGAGCAAAAGCGGTAACATAGCCAAACAACGGTTTGCTAGGAATGGTGTCAAAGGTTAGAGGTTCATGGCAATATGGGATGGCTTGATAAACAGGTAATAGGTAGCGCAGCATAGCGATAGAACGAAGCAACTAGCATAGCAATGATAGTAGTGAGATCCAGGGTAGCGGTCATCTTGCCTGAAATCCCGCAAGGAAGAAGAACGAGTCCATGAAGAAGACGAACGGATGAAGCCGAACCAACCATAGACGAACGAATCCTCACGATCGCAACGAAACAGGAACTATCGAGAAGAAGCACACAACATAGTAAACACACCACACATGAACAAGACATGATGCACAACAAGCATGATGCATGAAAAAGCTACATGAAGCTACTCATGGCAAGAGATGATGCAAACAAGAACAACACATCAAGGCAAGTTTAAATGAGGCCGGAAACAACATATAACAATTCCGGTAAGTCCTCATATGCAAATTTCGAAATTGGTCCAGATCTGAATAAACCTTATGTTCAAGTTGTTAAACAGCAAGTTAAGATGCACCAAGATGATCTACACGAGATTCTAGTCAAGTTACATATAAAGTTCATTAGATTTGGAGCTACGGTCTAGAAGATATGAGCAAAACAAGTTAAACATGGCATTGATGCAAAATGCACCCAAAAATCAAGCACACACCTCAAAACAAGGATGCAACATGATAATATGAAACTACATGCAAAATCAAGCAAGTTTCATATAGAGCACACTCAAAACGGAGCAACGGTGCAACACACACACTCTATACAAGTCATAACAACAATCTGTCCAAAACAGCAACTAGGCATCTTGCAAGCATCAAAACAATAAGCTACAGCATCCCAACATAATAACAAAAGGCATGGTCATGAAGTACAGGTAAAGCACAACAAAACATGAACACCGAGCTATCTCCAGAAATCACTAGAACATGCTCCAAAACACATGGTAAGATTGCAAATAATAACAGTTTCAGACTTTAGCAGAAATAACATCAGGTTGCAATGTTTAGAGCAATCAAACAACATGCTATAGGAAGCTATCATGGCAAACAAAAGCATGGCATGAATCTACTAAAAGCATAGATCAAAAGTCCCTTGCTGACCATGAGCCAAAAAGGCATAGAAAATATGATGGCACCCATGTAAACATGGCAAGTTATATTACAGATTCATACATGGCAGGGACAACAATAAGTAGGCATATTCGTGAGCTTGAACCACTCACCACAGAGCAATACATGACATGGCAAGGCAACCAACAGTAATAAGACATGTTTATGAAGCTAAGCATGGCAAGAGCAAGTTCATAGGGTGCATGGATCACTAGGAAAACACATGGGAACAAGTGAACTTAATGTTAACAGGCTGATAGCAACATTTTTAAGCAACTTTGGAGCAAGATATGAACAATCTACAGCAGGCTATAATAGCAACCAAGGGCATGGATGGATAGGGCATAACATGTAGATCAAAACATGTTTATAGAGCATCTCCAGATTATGCATAGAATGATTAGTAGAAGCATGTTAACATAGCAACAAAATATAACAGAATCTGCCACGAAAACAGCAACAGCAACTACCCTACTTAATAAGCTCGATTCACTCACCACAAGTCATTGCATGACAAGATAAGCATAGCATCATTAAGAAGACATGTTTAGGTAACAAACCAAGACAGGAACATGTCCATAGCATGCAAGGATCAAATATAGCAAGCTTGGCCAAATTGAATAACAAGCAAACAATCTGCCAGGAAACATTTTGAAGCAAAAGTAGAGCACTCAAATGACATGCTAGACTACTCCATAATTGCAAACAAGGGCATGAATGTATAGACAATAACCATATGTTCAAAACACCCTTACTGAAGTATCTCAAAATATGCATGGATCTCACTGTAGCATCAAGTTTACATGGCATCAAAATAACAGCAGAACAGGGACTAAAATCAGCAATATCACGAAGCCTAGTTTGCATGCTTGTGCTAGTCACCACATTGATCACAAAAATAAATGGCATACACCCCTGAAAAGATGGCATGGCATAGATCAAACACATGAAGACATCAACCTCATAGGATGCACACATCAACCATGGCAAAAATGACAAATGAGCAAGTTATAACAGTTTCGGCAGATTAACATCAACATGCACTCTTCCAACAGCGTTTAGGGCATCAAGATGAACTCAAATGAAAATGATGCTGTGGAATGAAATGAAGTACTCGTCGAGGCGAACAATTTGACATATTACACGCATGAAACGGAGCTACGGATGCAGAGATACGATGCAACAAATATGGCATGATTATGTAAGAAAACAGGGACTTAGGCATATTCGGGTCAACCTCCAGATCTGCACGCTTTACGAGGTTCGCCGGAGTTGGAGGAGAGATGGCCGGAGACGGACGGGGAGGAGGCCGGGGAGGTCCGGGGACGGCCGGAGACGACCGGATCCGGTCCGGCCCGACCGGATCTGGCGCAAGGAGGGCCGGCTGGGTCGCGGGCAGAGGCCGGAGGCGAGGCAAGGCCACG
>NC_041385.1:425734769-425869574 GCF_002162155.2 Triticum dicoccoides
GGCCGCGGGCGGCGCGCGGTGGCCGGTGCCACGTGGCGCTTCCCCGTTGGCTGGAGCGACGGCGGCGGACGCGTCCGGCGCCGGGCGGACGTGTCCGGCGCGCGGAGGAAGAAGGGGCTAGGGTTAGGGGTAGAATGATCCGAAAATTTCGGGGGAGGTCTAGTTTTATAGGTAGAGGGAGCTAGGAGAGTCCAAATGAGGAGCGGTTTTCGGCCACGCGATTGTGATCGAACGACCGAGAGCATGGAGAGGAGTTAGATGGGTTTTGGGCCACTTTGGAAGGGGTGTTGGGCTGCAAACAAAAGAGGCCTTTACGGTTACCCGGTTAACCGTTGGAGTATCAAACGACCTCCAAATGGCACGAAACTTGACAGGCGGTCTACCGGTGCTATACCAAGGCCGCTTGGCAAACCTCGGGCCATTCCGAGAAAGTTTAACACCCGCACACGAAAGGAGACAAGAAGGGGACGCCGGATGACATAGGAGTGCCGGATTGCAAAACAGACAACGGGGAAAAGGCTCGGATGCATGAGACGAACATGAATGCGAAATGAGATGCACATGATGACATGATATGAAATGCAGATGATGACATGGCAAAGACGGCGAATAACTGGCAGACACCTGGCGCATCGAATCCGGGGCGTTACATGTATGCCTCCTCCACCGTGGAGGTGCGCTTGTACATTCTGGTTTCCACCTTGGTAGCTCTCACCACCAGAGTAGAGGACCAGGCGAGCTCTTCATCGAGGGTGGGTAACTTCCAGTCACCTGCAACTCCATGGCCATTGCAATCTGGCATCCACTTCAAGATCTGGTCCCTGGCGGAATTGATGTTCATTAGGATGACATTTGTCGGCAGTTTGAACAGCCCGAAGCGGCCAAATAGTTGGTCGCACAACCAGGCGTGGCCATCGACCGACATATTATTAGCCAGGCCAGGAAGCAATTTCATCCTATCTGTAGCATCACCGTACTCCCAGGCTAACCTAACCCTTTTCTGCAGCGGCGAGATGTGACGAAGAAGAAAGTCAGCTCCCACATGCTCGATAGTTAGCCCGACAACCTTTAAATGGGTGATCCTGTTTATTGTCAGGTGGAGCCTTTCATCGGAGAGGCCAACTTCCCTCCAATCGTCACCGCGCTCGACGCACTCCGTCTGCGCTTGGCAGAAATCTGGAGCCTTCTCATCTTGAATCCAGCACCAATCTGCTCTCCATTCCTCCCATCTGCCGCGCTACTGGCCTGAGAGATACCCCCAGGTTTCCCTCGACACCCGCGGCATCCAGCTTATGTTCCCGGAACAGTGCGCTTTGTTCTCCACCCATGGGACAAAGTAGTGCCTAAACAGGTCAACATTGGGAGCAATACCAACAAAGTTCTCGCACAAATGGGCGAAAATTGCCATGCATGCCATTGCATTTGGCGTGAAATCCAGAAGATGGAATATGTAGATCACCATCATCACTTCGAAGAAATCCGAGAAAGGTGGACAAAGGCCGTAGATGAAGTACGCACAGAAGAATCGCACCCTGCCGTCCAGATTCGACGGGAAGAAGGCGTCGTCTCCCCTCCATCTCCTGTCCAGCTCCATTGTTCTCTTGCTTCCCTTAGTGGCCGCCTCTTTCGCGGTGGCCATCCGCTTCCCTTTGGTAGCGGCTTTCTTCCCCATTTCCTCAAGCTCCGCGCGAAGATGGGGAGGAAGTTGGGTGGAGGAGCGGTAGCAGGTACATGCGAGGAAGGGGAACGATTGTTTGGCTTGCGGACGAAGATGATGGGGGTGCAGAGCGAGCAGTGGATGAGTAGTACCCTCCGACGTTCCCCTCTCTTAAGGAAAGGACGTGGGGGAGGGTGCGACGCTTCAAAAAGTTACCGTTTCGCATTAACTGCTGCAATCCCACTACCCCATGACCCGCGGTAAATACGCGAAGTGGACGCTAGATTGACTAGTTATCGTGACAAATCGCTGCACGCGCAGCGCTTTCTCGCCACGTGTTCGTGCACTGTTTGGGGCCTAACCAACGTGCCCAGCGACACGTATGGTTCAGGCCCAGGGGCTTCTGTCGGGGTACACAAACAGTGGCGTATGTTACCCCCTGACTTGTGCACGGACAGCAAGCCACCAACCCGGCAAAGTTGCAACAACCAAGAAAAGGCCAAGCATAAGAGATCGGCTCTTCGATAAATCAGAATGCGGATCAAGAGGACCAAGTCAAGCCAAAGGAAGCAAGATACCATTAAGAGAAAACCTCCCTTTCCAGGCAGGTGAGCATGGCGAGGTCGAGGTGGCCCCAAGAGTAAGCATCAAGACCTTCCCGATAGGCCTGCCGGGCACAACAAAGGCAAACCACCCCGCCAAGGCTCCACCGCTCCACCTCACGCGGACGCAAGTCATTGATCGGTGCGGTGTCAAGCCCCCAAGTGACCAAGTGGCTGTTTCTTGCCACATGGCAGCCACTTCCTACAGCAAACACCTCCAAATGACACCCGTCCAGCGTCGTGTCAAGCAGATAGGCAAGAAGGTGGCAGAACAGCACGACAAGGCTTGTCGGGCATTCCGTGATGTGATGCTAAGCAGCGCATTTAATGCGCTCTACCCTGTCTGCAGAGTTATGTATGATAGCACTGTTCAGTATATAATCAGTGCATAATGACCTATTTTCCACTGTGGTGACCCTTGATCTATAAAAGGAGGCCCATGACAACCATAGAAAGGATTAAGACCCCTGTACACTCATACACACGCAGCTGCTCTCTCCCCGAGGAAACCTTGCCGGGAAAGAGCACCGCATTCTCCACCAGAGTTCACCATCAATCCACCAAAGTAGGAGTAGGGTTTTACGCCTCGCGGCGGCCCGAACTTGCGTAAAACTGCCCGTGTGATCTCTGTCGTGCTGCGCGACGTTCTCCACTCTTTGTGCAACATGCTCATTCCCCCTGCCAAACCAAAAGGGGCTCATGGCCCCAAAGGTGGCCGTGGTTTCCCACGATAGTCGGGTTACACCATTGTCGGCTTAATATGAAGAAGGCCCAAGAAGGCCCAAGAACACGAAGCATAAAGATAGGCGGCGACTTAAGAGGCGGGCCTAGTGGAGGCCCAAGAGGTGTAGGTGTGAGCTGCCCGATGATGACTTAGAAACCGAGCTGGTCATGTTGTGTGATCCGGCTCGGGCTCTTGTAAGCCCTGGAGCCTCGACCTGTGTATATAAAGGCGAGAGCCGGCGGCGGGTTAACTCAAGAAACAATTGATCGATAGCTAGGTTAAGCGTGATTGCTCCCTTGTAATCGAGACTCAAGCAATACAACTGGAAGTAGGGCGTAGGCTTTTACCTGGTTGTGAGGGGCCGAACCTGGGTAAACCTTTGTGTCCTTTGTCCCATTCAACCCCTTCGAGCTAACATACGTTGCGATGGCTCCACACTAAGTCCTTTCACTAGGGCATCTGCCGTGTTAAATCCATGACAATTGGCACCCACTATGGGGCCAGAGCACGATGGTTTCAAGTTCTTGAAGGGAAATTTCGCAAGGATCGAAGGATATGCCGTGGGTCGGATGACTAAGAATCGCCGCGGCAAGCTCTACATCGATGATGTTAGCAGGGGCCCCGAGGCCGACTCAGTCGAGTACGGGTACCGAGTCCCCTTTGGTGGAATTCACGTCTTCATCGGCAAGATCGGTGAACCAGAGCCGGAGCCAGACATCTGCACTAACATCATCGAGACGGTTCAGCATTCGTGACTCGCCAGGTTCAATCTGGTCGGAAGCACGTTTTCATTGGCTTTGTTCATGGGGCGGATCTTGAGGAAGATTCTGCATCTGGCGGAGAGATGACTATGTACTCTAGTGACGAGTCCTCAACCGAAGAGACAAAATCCATCTATCAGCTTCAAGATGGCGGGCTTGGGGGCTACTCTGATGGCAACAGTATTCCGGACCCCTATGAGCCGCCCTCCATGGCTGCGATCTTCATGGCTGGCACTGGGCCGACTCTTAATTCGTCAACAGCAGCAACGGTAACATCTGGATTGACTACCGCTATGACAGCTGGGGCCAGCGGCTCAACGCGGCTGCCAGCTCAAGTCCTATCTGAACTCCTAGGCACTTTGACGACTCTGTTAGCCACAGAGGTTACTGCGGTGAATCAAGCACAACATAATGCGTAAGTTGAAAAGGTGCGAGATGAGGTGGCCAAATCCCAAGAGGATTTTAATGCAGAGAACATCTGGATGGCAGAGGAACAAGCCAAGATGGCTGCTGAATCACAATGTATCATGGCAGAGGCTTTTCTCTTAAGTTTGGATCAAAACACCTCTAATGCAGTTCTGCGAAGGAGGTGTCAAACCCATTTGGCTGCACAATATAAGGTGCGAAATCTTTTTAACACGCGTGGTGAAGGGCCAAGTAAACCTCCAGGTACAGCCCGGGCGGCTGAAGTCCCAAGGAGCGGAGCGGCGGCTCAACCTCGATTGCTAGACCCGCCCCATAGGGATCGAACCCCGCCCCGACATTTTCCAACACCATCTGGTCATTATTTCAATCCCGTGGATAACATGATAGCAGCGGCTACCCCAAGTTGCTTTCCACTCAAATCATCTTTCAACCATATCCAAATCTGTGAGAGTGAGTTGAGTGTTGGGGAGACTATCATTTGAAGCACAAGTGCAAGGAGTTCATCATCAACACACCATCTATTACCTTTTGGAGAGTGGTGTCTCCTAGATTGGTTAGGTGTCACTTGGGAACCTCCGTCAAGATTGTGGAGTTGAACCAAGGAGTTTGTAAGGGCAAGGAGATCGCCTACTTCGTGAAGATCTATCCAAGTGAGGCAAGTCCTTTGTGGGCGATGACCATGGTGGGATAGACAAGGTTGCTTCTTCATGGACCCTTCATGGGTGGAGCCCTCCGTGGACTCGTGCAACTGTTACCCTTCGTGGGTTGAAGTCTCCATCAACGTGGATGTACAATAGCACCACCTATCGGAACCACGCAAAAAATCTCCGTGTCTACATTGCGTTTGCTCCCTCCAAACTCCTCCCTTTTACCTTCATATGCAATGATTTACATTCCGCTGCCATACTCTTAGAATTGCATGTGTAGGTTGATTGCTTGACTTGTGTTAAGTTGCTAAAATCTTCCAAGACTTAAAATTGGGGAAAGGCTAGATTTTTATTTGGTCAAGTAGTCTAATCACCCCCCTTTAGACATACTTTCGATCCTACAGGTGGTATCAGAGCTTTGGTCTTCATTTGCCTTGATTTCCATAGCTTTGGTGATCATAGCCTTGGTTTCACAACCTAGAGGAGTATGGCGTCTAGCGAGGGAAATTACCACCTAGAGGTCCTTACTTTGATGGTACTAATTTTGCTAGTGGGAAGCATAAGATGAAAATGCATATTCTTGGACATAACCCCGCGTCCCCGCCGTTTGGGCTATTATGTGTATTGGTTTGCAAGGTGAATTCTTCGATGGGAGAGAACCAAATTGTGCAGCAACTGCGGAAGAATTAAAGATGCAGCAATATGATGCTCAAGCTTGCGATATCCACTTCAATGGATTGTGCCCCGAAGAATTCAAGAAAATCAGCCGTCTTGAGAATGCAAAGGAAATTTGGGATACTTTGATTGATATGCACGAAGGTACCGAGTCCATCAAGGAATCCAAATTGGACGTGCTTCAAATTCAACTTGACAAGTTCAAAATGATGGATGGTGAAGGTGTCGCTGAAATGTACTCTAGGCTGCTCTCATCACAAATGAGATTGCCAGCTTAGGAAGTGAAGAGATGACTGACAGATTCATCATCAAGAAGATCCTAAGAGCCTTGGATGGAAAATACAATACCATGCGCACATTGATCCAAATGATGCCAAATTATAAATATCTCAAGCCAACGGAAGTCAATGGAAGAACTGTTGCTCATGAGATGTTACTCAAGGATAAGGAAGAGCTTCACAACAAGTCTAGTGGTGCTTATAAAGCCTCATGTGATGCTCCTGCCACATCAAGTGAAAAACAAGTCTTCAATGAAGAATTGAGCTTAATGGTGAAGAACTTCAACAAACTCTACAAGAGTAGAAGCAAAGAGAGAAGCTCCAAGTCAAGATCCTACCATGACAAAAGATCTTCTAGTCGTGATCGCAATTGCTACAATTGTGGAAGACCCGAACACTACTTCAATGTATGTACGACTCCCTACAAAAGAAACGAAGACTCACCTAAAAGGAGAAGTAGAAGATAAGACTCACCTCCAAGAGAGAGAAGGAGTAGAGATGATCGCTATGAACGAAGACCCTCTTGCAAAAGCAAAGATTCGGAAAGGAAGGATAGGTCATCAAGGAGCTACACAAAATGAAGACATCAAGATCATGTTGGTGAATGGGTATCCGGTTCCGACTCTGACAACCACTCCGAGAGAAGTTATCACTTCGACTCCAATATACTCAATATGAAGGTGTTGCCGGTCTTGCACTTGTGTCAACCAACTCCTATGACATATTTGACTCACCAAATGAAGGAATTGGAAGATGCTTCATGGCTAAAGGCCCCAAGGTATCACACCCTGAGTATTTTTATTTCAGTAGTGATGATGATGATTTGCTAGGTGATGATGAGTTACTTTTTGACAATGCTAGTAATGAAAACTATGATGAAATTGCTATTAATCATGCTAATCAAGGTGAAATGAATGACAATGATAAGAAGGATATTGAGCGTCTAACTAAAGAACTAAACACTATTAAGTTAGCTCATGAAACTACTTTAGAAGATCATCGAGAACTTTTAAAAACTCATGAGAAGCTACGCTTTGAAAAGCTCAACCTAGAGCAAGACCATGGGTTCTTAAAGGCAATAAATGATGATCTTCGGAAGAAAAGTTCTTATTACATTGCCAAGCGTTTACTCTTGTCTACTTACATGCCACAAGTAAAATCTAGCAACAGGAGTAAGAAAGATTCTTCTTCTAGTAGTAACAATAACCATGCTAAATCTAATATTGTTGCTTCTAGTAGTTCTCTTGATTCCACTAATGATTCTCTTAGCCAAGTTACACTTGAGAAAGAAAATAGCTTATTGAAGGGAATCATAGAGAAAGGTGTTTACAAGAGCCTTGCCAGAAGTAAGCAATTTGAGGAAATTGTACGCAAGCATGGAAGACACCGGAAGAATCAAGGTGTTGGTCTTGAATGAAAGTTCAATGCCAATGGAGTTGAGTGGGAAGAAGATCAATACCCCGAGATGAAGTTTGTTCCTCAACAAGAGAAGTATGATCCTACTTCCTTCAAGGGGACACAAGCTCAAGATGATCTTCCACCACAAGACCACAAGCTAAAATGCAAGGACAAGCTTCAAGAGGAGATCGATGCATTTGAATAAGCTCAAAATGCCTTGGTCAAGTGGGTTCCCAAGACTACTTCAAGTTCTACTTCATCAAGTTTATCTACAACCCCAAGGATTCCCATCAAGATGATGTGGATCCCGAAGAAGAAGAACTAGAGAGTTCTTGAGGGTGACTCCGCCAACATACTTCACTCATATTCATATTGGCAAGGACAAGCGAAATCAACTTCCACATCTTGCACCAGTTCAAGGAGTCACAAACCCTCTTGATAGTAAGTCAAGGGACAAGGTAACCTAATGCTTCCATAGACATCATCATATGTGTATTTCACTCTATGTCTATGGATATCCTTGTTTGTTCCTTGTGGGACTAACCCATGTAGGTATTGAAACTGCAACTCACTCCAATGGATTGCTCCAAATGATCTACATCAAAATTGAGCATCCACATCTTCAACATCTACATGAAGTCATCATCGACAAAACCCAAGGTTAGTTCATCTCTCTAAAAGGGGATATCACATCTAGGGGGAGCTTTACTCTAAGAATTGAGCTAAAGCAACTCTAATTGTGTGAACACAACAATGCTTTATGTAAAAGTGGTAACCCCACTTGTGCTTAAACGATGAGTATGACCTATGATCAAATGTTCTCATTTGACTCCTAAGTCAATATACTCATATATAGATGACCTAGTCATCGCCAGTTGCTTGATAGATGCTAGAATGTTTGTGCATGCTTTGCCACATATTTCATTTGCTATCTTATTGTGTGAGCATGTTGGTTGCATAATTTTCTTCGGACATCCATTTGTTGCTTTGATTATTTGGCTTTTCTTTTTGCCAAATGGATGGACAAGAATGCCTAAGGACTCCCTCTAGCTATCTATGCTTTTCTCGTCTCAAACTCTATTCATGCTACATCACAAAGTTTGATCAAGTCATATTCGAACCCTCTGGTTGAGGAGCACTCAGAGCCACCGATTCGTCATAGGCTTAAACTTCCAAAACCTCTTAATTCATTTCGGTCTGATCGATTCATCCCACTCGGTCTTCATTAAGTTGATCTAGGTTTCAACCTCGGTGCAATCGATTTGAACTTTTCGGTCTCACCGAGTTGTTCCACTCAGTCACACTGACAGGGTCTGGATATATATACCCATGGGACAAATTTTGGAAATTTCTCCAAACTCTTCACCCATGCCTGTCCAGTTCTGCCGACTCGAGGTCTCCGGATCATCTTCGCCGTCGCCAACGACCTCCTGCCGTTGGCCTCTGCCGCCGTCAATGGGAATCTTCGCCGCCGTTATCGTCGTAGCAAGTTCACCATCGAGTTAGGGTATGAACTCGATCCCTTGTCGAATCTTTACCTCCAATTCTTGCATTAAGGTCAATGCCATGATTCTTGCCACGTTTGAGATACTTCTATCCAACTAAAACTTCCTCTAGATTAGTTTTGATCCAAAAACTTAGGGTTAGGTTTCTGCCGAACTCATCTCGGACCGACCGATTTGTAAAATTTGGTCTCACCGATTTGGCCCAGGCCATTGCAGTTGTATTTTTCGGTGTGACCGAAACATACAAATCGGTGTGACCGAGTTCATTTCTCTGTGAAACCCTAGCAATCTCAGAGTCACCGAACTATGCCTCGGTCTGACCGATTTCACATGTTTAGACTCTAAAGTCATTTCGGTGTCACCGAGTTTGACATATCGGTAGCCTCGAAATGATTTCTGTAGAAAACTGAAACTATGTTTTTGACGCATTTGTTTTGCAAAATGTCTGCACTTTGTGATGCTCACCCACTCTGTCTCAACCTATCTATTCAGAGGGTCAGCTTTCAGTGTCAGCCATGTTAGACAATAGTGATAGCCAAAACATATCTGAGGAGCAAGTACACCTGAGTGAGGGCACTAGTCCCTCTAACAACAACTATGATGATGGGAGCAGAAGCACTCCTAGCAACCTGCCTAAGGTTGCAACCAGGCAGAGGAAGAAGAAAATCTCTAACTTATAAGATGAAGACTTTGTGGTTGATGAGGAGGTCACCTCAAAGAAGAAAGTTGTCAAGAAGGAGTTTGGCACTGCAGCTTCAACCAAGCCTGGTCTAAACAAGAAGGCACCTGCCAGGAGGATCTTAATGTCCAAAGTCAGAGCCTCAACACAGGAAGCAATTGAGCTCACCCTTGAGCCAAAGGAAAAGGAGGCTTCTGAGGGTAAGAAGGGAAAGGAAAGGGTCAAGAAGACTATGTCTAGAGTGATTGGAAGACCATCTATGGTCAGGGAATCTGATGATGATTATGAGGAGAAAGATCCAGTTGCACCTCCTGCCAAAACCCAGAAGCTGATGGGGGATGCCATCAAGTCAGGGGCTGCTCCATCCAAGCCCAAGACTGCCCCAAGGCTGCTGCTGCTGCACAAGCTTTTAAGCCAACAACACCCAAGAGATCTACAAGGAATATCCTAGCTTCTGAGAAGAACAAGGCTCCAGTGCCTGAAGTTGAATAAGAAGATGAAGCCCAAGTGCTCAGAAAGTTAAAACCAAAGATACCAGATCATGATGACACACATCCAGTTGCTGAGAATATGAAGATGACGAAAGATGCGAGTCTCAGGCTATGGAGATAGACAAACCCATATGCCACCAGGAAAGGACTATTGTGGATTACAGGTTCCACACCAAGGAGCAGCAGGACTTCTATGAGACAGTAGTCTTGGACAAGAAGCCCATTGTCAGTGATATGAAGTGGGTTGACTGGAAATACATTGACAACAATGCAGATTCTTTCCCAGGAGTTCATGACAGCTTCATATTGACTGGAGTTGATAAGTTTGTTGGTTAGAAACTCACTAAATGGAATGATGGGATGGTGATGCAATTCTATTCCACTGCACATTTTTACCCAGATGAAAAAATTGTCTGGATGACTGAGGGTACAAGGTACCAATCTTCTGTTGCTGAGTGGGCCAAGCTGATCAATGCCCCTGAAGAACAAGAAGGTGACACATATGTATATGCCAAGCCCAGGAAAGGTCAGAACTCCATGGCACACATGTACAAGGAGATTCCTGATGCTGCCTTGGAGACTCACAAATATGGCTCCATATACTATCTGCTGTCTGGAGTGCCACCATCAACACTATTCTGAGGCACACCTTGTTGCGCGAATCTGGAGATGACAGAATGATTAAAGGGCATTCAATCAACTTGCTGCATATGTTTGATGTGCCAGAGAAGTTCAATGTGATGACCTTGATTGTTGAGACTGTTAAGAGGACTGCCGTAGTTCAGAAGAGATCATGGCTATGCTCCACACATTCAGATGCTCATCAAGTCTAATATGGGCACAGTCACATACCTTTTGGACAAGGAGCACCTTCCCCTGAGGCCTGAGTTTGAGGACAATGAGGTTGTCATGGATGCATCACATCCTACATCAGTAGGGGCTCAGGAGAAGAGAGAAAAAGCAAAGGCAAAGAAGGCATCACAAACTTCAAAAGTTCCAGATGCCTCAACTGTACACTTGAAGACCAAGCTAGATCAGCTTAGCTATCAACTTGAAGCCACAGTGAGAATTGAGAAAGGATTAGCAACCCTAACTCAAAACCAAGAGAGTCTTGAGAGGATCATCGAGACAAAGTTTTATGATCTAGACTTGAAGGTCACAGAGATCCAGACTATAGTTGAGCAACTCCAGGAAGAAGCTGAAGAGAGAAGAGGGAGAGCTACCACTAAAGTCTTTTAGAGAGTTCCAAGGGCACAAAGGTCTGCAACTGTGCCAGCCAGTGACACTAGGGCTACTACTTCAGCACCTACAGCTACAGCCCCAGTTGCCCCTCCAGTTGCAACTCCACCAGCTCCATAGACCTCTTTAGATGCTTTTGTTGTAGGACTCCTCTCCATGCCGCCTTCGCACACCGGAGCTCTCGGAGATCGTGCTTAGAGAGCCGCATAGCACTATGCATTTTCAAGCTTTTTGGTAACTTGTTGCCAAAGGAGGAGAAAGTGTATAGATCATAGGCTTCGAGAGAGAGAGAGTGTGTGTGTTTTGCTTTATTTGCCTCTGTTGCTACTTTTTGCTTGCTTGTTTGGTTGCTACATTGTTTATGCTTGTGTGTGACATACTCCTATGATCATGTGTTTGATCATATTATGCTTTAATGTGTGCTTTAATGATATTATCTTATCACTTATGTATGATCATTCATTTTCTTGCCTTGGTGATGAGTGCATATTTCATATTCTATCATTTTAAGCGCTCCACCAAGATGTATGTGACATGGAAGAGTAAGCCAAGATCCTAATCGATTGTGCATTTGCATTCAATAGCAAATTTTAAATAATGCACAAATTTAGGGGGAGTTCTTGCTTATCACATACTTCTCAAAGCGACGATGTACTTTATTTATATTATCACTTGTTGAAGCTTTGATCTATATGTTGTCATCAATTACCAAAAAGGGGAGATTGAAAGTGCAACTAATCCCCGGGTGGTTTTGGTAATTCATAACCACATATAGCTCATTGAACTTATATCCATTCAAGATTAATGTTTAAGAAAGTTCAATGATTGGTATGGCATGGACTGGATATGTGGACCCCTCAAAATGCTAAGGACACATATTGGCAAAATATCAAGACTCTTCATTTTCATTTTAGTGATCCAAGATCACATTGAGTCCATATGAAAATCCAATACTATTAAAAGGGGATGAGGTGTTGCTTAATGGCTTGCTTGCTCAAAATGCTTAGTAATATGCTCCAGAAGCCCTCAACCACTTTCTCATTTCAACATATGTCCTAAACCTAAAGTCAAACTCGGCCCCACCGATTCGATCTATCCGGCGCCATCGAGTTCACTTGACATAGCCATAGCCAGAAACCCTAATAAATCTGGTCTAACCGATAGGGATCTCGGTCTCACCGAGATGGGATTGCAAACTCTCTGTTTCCTATTTGTAACGTTTCGGTCTTATCGAGATGGGCGATCGGTCCCACCGAGTTCGCAATGAAAACTCTTTGTTTCCTTTTTGTAATGTTTCGGTCTCACCAAAATGAGCGATCGGTCCCATCGAGTTTGCCTGACCAAGTCTCTGCTTCCTTATTACTGAAATCGGTCTCACCGGGTTCATGTGATTGGTCTCATCGAGATGAGGTTTTGCTCTAACCCTAGCGCATCGGTCCCATCGAGTTGATATTGTCGGACCCACTGTAAACCGTAACATTCACATTTTGAACCAGATGAGTCCCACCGAGTTTCACTATACGGTCCCACCGAGTTTGGTAAATTGTGTGTAACGGTTAGATTTGGTGTGGAGGCTATATATACCCCTCCACCCCCTTCTCCATTCGAGAGAGAGCCATCGGAACGTGCCTACACTTCCACTACCCATTTTCTGAGAGAGAACCACCTACTCATGTGTTGAGACCAAGACATTCCAAGCCAACCACAAGAATCTTGATCTCTAGCCATCCCCAAGTTGCTTTCCACTCAAATCATCTTTCCACCATATCCAAATCTATGAGAGAGAGTTGAGTGTTGGAGTGACTATCATTTGAAGCACAAGAGCAAAGAGTTCATCATCAACACACCATCTATTACCTTTTGGAGAGTGGTGTCTCCTAGATTGGTTAGTGATACGTCTCCAACGTATCTATAATTTATGAAGTATTCATGCCATTATAGTATCATTATTGGATTTTTGACAATCGTTTTAACTTCATATCCTTTTTTTGGACTAACCTATTGACCCTGTGCCCACTGTCAGTTGGTATTTTTTGCTTGTTTTTTACATCACAGGAAATCAATATCAAACGGAGTCCAAATGCAATAAAACTCCTAGAGGATTTTTTGGGCCAAAGGAAAGCCAGTGGGCCCAGGAAGCACCTGGGGGGCTGCTCCAGGGGAGCAGCACCCACCAGGGCGCGCTACGAGGCCCAGGCGCGCCCTAGTGGGTGCTCCCCACCTCGGGTGCCCCCCGGACCACCTCTTTACCCTATAAAATCCCAAATATTCCAAAACCCTTCGAGGTAGCCCTAGATCAGAAGTTCCGCCACCGCAAGGCCTCTGTATCCACGAGATCCAATCTAGACCCTATTCTGGCACCCTGCCGGAGGGGGGAATCATCACCGGTGGCCATCTTCATCATCCCGGCAGCTACCACGATGAGGAGGGAGTAGTCCACCCTCAGGGCTAAGGGTTTGTACTAGTAGCTATGTGTTTAATCTCTCTCTCTCTCGTGTTCTTGAGATGTCACGATCTTGATGTATCACGGGCTTTGTTAATATAGTCGGATCATATGGTGTTTCCCCCTCTCTATCTTGTTGTGATCAATTGAGTTTTTCCCTTTGAGATTTTGTTGTTATCGGATTGAATACTTTTATGGATTTGAGAACACTTGATATATTTCTTGCAATTGAATACTCGTGGTGACAATGGGGTATCATATTGATTCACTTGATATATGTTTTGGCACTCAACTTGCGGATTCCTGAGGTGACATTGGGGTAATCTATGCATAGGGGTTGATGCACGTTCTTGTCTTTGTTTCTTCGGTAGAAATCTTGGGGCACTCTTTGAAGTTCTTTGTGTTGTATTGCGTATTATGAATATGAATTTTCTTTGGTGTTATTTTAGTATGAACTCTAGGATAGATCAAACGGAAAGAATAGCTTTGTGTTATTTTAGTACAAACTCTTGAATAGATCGAATAGAAAGAATAGCTTTGAGGTGGCTTCGTACCCTACAAACAATTTATTCTTATGTTCTCCGCTAGATAGGAACTTTGGAGTGATTCTTCATCGCACTTTGAGGGATGGCTATATGATCCAACTATGTTAGCATTGTTGAGAGATTGCACTAGTGAAAGTATGCACCCTAGGCCTCATTTTCAAGCATGGCAATACCGTTTTTGTGCCCGTTTACTATTTGCTACCTTGCTGTTTTTATTTATTCAGATTATAAAAATATATTTTTACCATCCATATTACACTTTTATCACTATCTATTCGCTGAACTAGTGCACCTATACAATTTGCCATTGTATTGGGTGTGTTGGGGACACAGGAGATTTCTTGTATTTGGTTGCAGGGTTGCTTGAGAGAGACTATCTTCATCCTACGCCTCCCACAGATTGATAAACCTTAGGTCATCCACTTGAGGGAAAATTACAACTGTCCTACAAAACTCTGCGCTTGGAGGCCCAACATGAGTCTACAAGAATAAAGTTGCGTAGTAGACATCAAGCTCTTTTCTGGCGCCGTTGCCGGGGAGGTGAGTGCTTGAAGGTATATCTTTAGATCTTGCAATCGAATCTTTTAGTTTCTTGTTTTATTCACTAGTTTGGTTTATAAAAGAAAACTACAAAAAAGTGGAGTTGAGGTTGCATCATATTATTGATCATCTTTATAATATCTTTCTTGAAAATGATGGAGCAGAAAATTATGCTCAATTGTTAGAAGAAGAAGTCAATAAAATGTTTGGCACAAAATATTTGAATGATGAGCATGATTGCAATATTGTTTTTTTGACTATATACTGCAAGGCAACAGCCTCACAGTTCTTTATTGCAAAGAACTAGAGAGATTACAAATGTACAATTTACAAGTGAAACAAAGAAAAGAAAATACTTACAAGGGTCCTAAGAGAGTGTGGCTATCCATGATACTAAGCTATCTTTATATTTACATTTGATTCTATGAGCCAAAAGGGAAATATCATGTATGAAATTCCTGCTCCAAGATGTGAAGGAAGTTCTCTCATTTCTAAAGATCTTCCCATTCCTTTGTGTCTAGCTATTCCATGTAGCAGCAAAGACCACCTCTATGAAGAAAGGATAACCAAAATCCCTCTTAGCAGAAAGAGCCATCTCATATGTAGTCTGGTTTAGCTGAACAATCCAAGAAATCCCAAGGTAGTTCCAAACCCTTTGACTAAAGTTGCAAGCAAAGAAGAGATGTGCACGGTCTTCATGAGAAGCACAGAGGCAAAGAACACATGTGTCATCCTGTATGATCCATTGTCTGTGCTGCATCATATCCCTAGTATTCAAATGGTGCATTAAAAGAAGCCATCCAAACACTTTAAATTTGAGCATACAAGCACACTTCCAAATCCATCTCAAAATGGGATCAACCACCAGGTGGGAGAAGCAAGACTCATAGTATATCTTTGATTTGAACTCCCGAGATTCGGATGTCCACTTCCAAATGTCCTTACTCTCCACATTCAGATTGATCAAAGACAACAAATCTTGAAGTTGAGTGAGCTCAAAATAAGCCTCCTGTGATAGAGGTATATGGAAGTGTTCCGAGACCTCTGGCTGCTCCATAAATTCTCTGACTGTGACCGTGTCAATGACAAAAGAATGAAGCCTTGGGAAATGCTCACGCAAAAGGACAACATTATTACCCAGCTACAAGCGATCAAGCAAAAAAACCACTGTGTTCCCAGCATACACTTGTGTGATGGCCAACTTGCTGAATTTGTTGCACAAACTCATGACATCGCGCCGCCAAAATGAGCCACAACTCTGAGTGACTTGCGGTGGCGAAGAAGCATAATAGGTGTCCCAAATTAATGTGACCCAAGGCACGTCCACTTTGTTAAAAAACTTGAAAAGGTGCTTGAGCAACAGAGTTTCATTTTGAAATCCCAAATTAAGCACACCCAAACCACCATACTTCTTAGGTCGGCATACCAGATCCCATGGAGCCAATAATTGGCGAGGATTATCTGTGTTGCCTCTCCAGAGGCACTGACGCATGATTCTCTCAATGTACTGCAAGATGCCATTGGGAAGAGATAGCGTACACAAGAAATAAAATTGGCATGGAGCATAACACCGACTAAAGAAGCTGTAGACGACTCCCTTGATTCTGCAGACATGAGGAAGCAGATAGGCGGCGCTCAATACAATCAACTAGAGGCAGTTGATCATAGATTGTGGGTCTAGACATGCCCATGGGTAACCCTAGATATGTGAAAGGCATAGAGCCACCATCACAACCTAGCAGATTGGCAACCCGAGTGCCCTCCTCATCACTCATATTGATTGGAATAAGTGATGATTTACTGAAGTTGACACGTAAACCAGTTGAAGCTGCAAAGGTGTTAAGGATATCCTTGAAGGCGATGAGTTGATCATCAATCGCAGGTAAGACAATGAGGGTGTCATCTGCATATTGAACGATCGGGTAATCATTGGAGTTTGTGTTGGAAATATGCCCTAGAGGCAATAATAAAAGGATTATTATTATATTTCCTTGTTCATGATAATTGTCTTTATTCATGCTATAATTGTATTACCCGGAAATCGTAATACACGTGTGAATACATAGACCATAATATGTCCCTAGTAAGCCTCTAGTTGACTAGCTCGTTGATCAACAGATAGTCATGGTTTCCTGACTATGGACATTAGATGTCGTTGATAACGGGATCACATCATTAGGAGAATGATGTGATGGACAAGACCCAATCCTAAGCATAGCACAAGATCGTGTAGTTCGTTTTGCTAGAGCTTTTCCAATGTCAAGTATCTTTTCCTTAGACCATGAGATCGTGTAACTCCCGAATACCGTAGGAGTGCTTTGGGTGTACCAAACGTCACAACGTAACTGGGTGACTATAAAGGTGTACTACAGGTATCTCCGAAAGTGTCTGTTGGGTTGACACGGATCGAGACTGGGATTTGTCACTCCGTATGACGGAGAGGTATCTCTGGGCCCACTCGGTAATGCATCATCATAATGAGCTCAAAGTGACCAATTGTCTGGTCACGGGATCATGCATTACGGTATGAGTAAAGTGACTTGCCGGTAACGAGACTGAACGAGGTATTGGGATACCGACGATCGAGCCTCGGGCAAGTAACATACCGATTGACGAAGGGAATTGTATACGGGGTTGATTGAATCCTCGACATCGTGGTTCATCCGATGTGATCATCGAGGAGCATGTGGGAGCCAACATGGGTATCCAGATCCCGCTGTTGGTTAATGACCGGAGAGCTGTCTCGGTCATGTCTACGTGTCTCCCGAACCCGTAGGGTCTACACACTTAAGGTTCGGTGACGCTAGGGTTGTAGAGATATGGGTATGCAGCAAACCGAAAGTTGTTTGGAGTCCCGGATGAGATCCCGGACGTCACGAGGAGTTCCGGAATGGTCCGGAGGTAAAGAATAATATATAGGAAGTGCAGCTTCGGCCATCGGGAGAGTTTCGGGGGTCACCGGTATTGTACCGGGACCACCGGAAGGGTCCCGGGGGTCCACCGGGTGGGGCCACCTATCCCGGAGGGCCCCGTGGGCTGAAGTGGGGAGGGGACCAGCCCCTGGTGGGCTGGTGCGCCCCTCCTGGGCCCCCCCTCTGCGCCTAGGGTTGGGAACCCTAGGGGAGGGGGCGCCTCCACTTGCCTTGGGGGGCACTCCACCCCCTTGGCCGCCGCCCCCCTAGAGATCCCATCTCTAGGGCCGGCGCCCCCCTGGGGGCCTATATAAAGGAGGGGGGAGGGAGGGCAGCCGCACCCTGAAGTCTTGACGCCTCCCTCTCCCCTGCTACACCTCTCCCTCTCGCAGAAGCTCGGCGAAGCTCTGCTGGAACTCTGCTGCATCCACCACCACGCCATCGTGCTGCTGAATCTTCATCAACCTCTCCTCCCCCCTTGCTGGATCAAGAAGGAGGATACGTCATCTGCTCTGTATGTGTGTTGAACGTGGAGGTGCTGTCCGTTCGGCACTTGGTCATCGGTGATTTGGATCACGACGAGTACGACTTCCTCAACCCCGTTCTCTTGAACGCTTCCGCTCGCGATCTACAAAGGTATGTAGATGCACTATTATCACTCGTTGCTAGATGAACTCATAGATGGATCTTGGTGAAACCGTAGGAAATTTTTTATTTTCTGCAACATTCCCCAACAGTGGCATCATGAGCTAGGTCTATGCGCAGTTCTCTATTGCACGAGTAGAACACAAATTTGTTGTGGGCGTAGATGTTGTCAACTTTCTTGCCGCTACTAGTCTTATTTTGCTTCAGCGGTATTGTGGGATGAAGCGGCCCGGACCGACCTTACACGTACGCTTACGTGAGACAGGTTCCATCGACTGACATGCACTAGTTGCATAAGGTGGCTAGCGGGTGTCTGTCTCTCCCAGTTTAGTTGGAGCGGATTCGATGAAGAGGGTCCTTATGAAGGGTAAATAGAAGTTGACAAATCACGTTGTGGCTTTTTCGTCGGTAAGAAAACGTTCTTGCTAGAACCCTATTGCAGCCACGTAAAAGATGCAACAACAATTAGAGGACGTCTAACTTGTTTTTGCAGCAATTGCCTTGTGATGTGATATGGCCAAAAGTTGTGATGAATGATGAATGATATATTGTGATGTATGAGATCATGTTCTTGTAATAGGAATCACGACTTGCATGTCGATGAGTATGACAACCGGTACGAGCCATAGGAGTTGTCTTAATTATTGTATGACCTGCGTGTCAATGATTTAACGCCATGTAATTACTTTATTTTATTGCTAAAACGTTAGCCATAGTAGTAGAAGTAATAGTTGGCGAGCAACTTCATGGAGACACGATGATGGAGATCATGATGATGGAGATCATGGTGTCATGCCGGTGACGAAGATGATCATGGAGCCCCGAAGATGGAGATCAGAGGAGCTATATGATATTGGCCATATCATGTCACTACTATATAATTGCATGTGATGTTTATTATGTTTATGCATCTTGTTTACTTAGAACGACGGTAGTAAATAAGATGATCCCTTATAATAATTTCAAGAAAGTGCTCACCCCTAACTGTGCGCCGTTGCTAAAGTTCGTCGTTTCGAAGCACCACATGATGATCGGGTGTGATAGATTCTTACGTTCACTACAACGGGTGTAAGACAGTTTTACAAATGAAAAAACACTTAGGGTTAACTTGACGAGCCTAGCATGTACAGTCATGGCCTCGGAACACAGAGACCGAAAGGTCGAACATGAGTCGTATGGAAGATACGATCAACATGGAGATGTTCACCGATGATGACTAGTCCGTCTCACGTGATGATCGGACACGGCCTAGTCGACTCGGATCGTGTAACACTTAGATGACTAGAGGGATGTCTAATCTGAGTGGGAGTTCATTAGATAATTTGATTATATGAACTTAATTATCATGAACTTAGTCTAAAACCTTTGCAAATATGTCTTGTAGATCAAATGGCCAACGCTCATGTCAACATGAACTTCAACGCGTTCCTAGAGAAAACCAAGCTGAAAGATGATGGCAGCAACTATACGGACTGGGTCCGGAACCTGAGGATCATCCTCATAGTTGCCAAGAAAGCATATGTCCTAGAAGGACCGCTAGGTGAAGCACCCATCCCAGAGAACCAAGACGTTATGAACGCTTGGCAGTCACGTGCTGATGATTACTCCCTCGTTCAGTGCGGCATGCTTTACAGCCTAGAACCGGGGCTCCAAAAGCGTTTTGAGCAACACGGAGTATATGAGATGTTCGAGGAGCTAAAAATGGTTTTCCAAGCTCATGCTCGGGTTGAGAGATATGAAGTCTCCGACAAGTTCTATAGCTGTAAGATGGAGGAAAATAGTTCTGTCAGTGATCACATACTCAAAATGTCTGGGTTGCACAACCGCCTGTCCCAGCTGGACATTAACCTCCCGGATGAGGCGGTCATTGACAGAATCCTTCAGTCGCTCCCACCGAGCTACAAGAGCTTTGTGATGAACTACAATATGCAGGGGATGGTGAAAACTATTCCTGAAGTATTTTCAATGCTGAAGTCGGCAGAGGTAGAAATCAAGAAAGAACATCAAGTGTTGATGGTCAATAAAACCACCAAGTTCAAGAAGGGCAAGGGTAAGAAGAACTTCAAGAAGGACGGCAAGGATGTTGCCGCGCCCGGTAAGCCAGTTGCCGGGAAGAAGTCAAAGAATGGACCCAAGCCTGAGACTGAGTGCTTTTATTGCAAAGGGAAGGGTCACTGGAAGCGGAACTGCCCCAAATACTTAGCAGACAAGAAGGCCGGCAACACTAAAGGTATATGTGATATACATGTAATTGATGTGTACCTTACCAGTACTCGTAGTAACTCCTGGGTATTTGATACCGGTGCCGTTGCTCATATTTGTAACTCACAGCAGGAGCTGCGGAATAAGCGGAGACTGGCGAAGGACGAGGTGACGATGCGCGTCGGGAATGGTTCCAAGGTCAATGTGATCGCCGTCGGCACGCTACCTCTACATTTACCTACGGGATTAGTTTTAAACCTCAATAATTGTTATTTAGTGCCAAGTTTGAGCATGAACATTGTATCTGGATCTCGTTTGATACGAGATGGCTACTCATTTAAATCCGAGAATAATGGTTGTTCTATTTATATGAGAGATATGTTTTATGGTCATGCCCCGATGGTCAATGGTTTATTATTAATGAATCTCGAACGTGATGTTACACATATTCATAGTGTGAATACCAAAAGATGTAAAGTTGATAACGATAGTCCCACATACTTGTGGCACTGCCGCCTTGGTCACATTGGTGTCAAGCGCATGAAGAAGCTCCATGCTGATGGACTTTTAGAGTCTCTCAATTATGAATCATTTGACACATGCGAACCATGCCTCATGGGAAAAATGACCAAGACTCCGTTCTTCGGAACAATGGAGCGAGCAACCAACTTATTGGAAATCATACATACCGAGGTGTGCGGTCCAAAGAGCATTGAGGCTCGCGGAGGATATCGTTATGTTCTCACTCTCACTGATGACTTGAGTAGATATGGGTATGTCTACTTAATTAAACACAAGTCTGAGACCTTTGAAAAGTTCAACGAATTTCAGAATGAGGTAGAGAATCAACGTGACCGAAAGATAAAGTTCCTACGATCAGATCGTGGAGGAGAATATTTAAGTCACGAATTTGGTACGCACTTAAGGAAATGTGGAATCGTTTCACAACTCATGTCGCCTGGAACACCTCAGCGTAACAGTGTGTCCGAACGTCGTAATCGCACTCTATTGGATATGGTGCGGTCTATGATGTCTCTTACCGATTTACCGCTATCATTTTGGGGATACGCTCTAGAGACAGCTACATTCACTTTAAATAGGGCTCCGTCTAAATCCATTGAGACGACACCATATGAATTATGGTTTGGGAAGAAACCGAAGCTGTCGTTTCTAAAAGTTTGGGGATGCGATGCTTATGTCAAGAAACTTCAACCTGAAAAGCTCGAACCCACGTCGGAAAAATGCGTCTTCATAGGATACCCTAAGGAAACCATTGGATATACCTTCTACTTAAGATCCGAGGGCAAGATCTTTGTTGCCAAGAACGGATCCTTTCTGGAAAAAGAGTTTCTCTCGAAAGAAGTAAGTGGGAGGAAAGTAGAACTCGATGAAGTACTACCTCTTGAACCGGAAAGTAGTGCAGCTCAGGAAAATGTTCGTGTGGTGCCTACACCAACTAGAGAGGAAATTAATGATCAAGGTACTTTGGATCAAGTTGCTACTGAACTTCGTAGGTCCACAAGGACACGTTCCACACCAGAGTGGTATGGCAACCCTGTCCTGAAAATAATGTTGTTAGACAACGGTGAACCTTCGAACTATGAAGAAGCGATGGCGGGCCCAGATTCCAACAAATGGCTTGAAGCCATGCAATCCGAGATAGAATCCATGTATGAAAACAAAGTATGGACTTTGACAGACTTGCCCGATGATCGGCGAGCGATAGAAAACAAATGGATCTTTAAGAAGAAGACGGACCCGGATGGTAATGTTACCATCTATAAAGCTCGACTTATCGCTAAGGGTTATCAGCAACTTCAAGGGGTTGACTACGATGAGACATTCTCTCCCGTAGCGAAGCTGAAGTCTGTCCGAATCATGTTAGCAATTGCCGCATACTATGATTACGAGATATGGCAGATGGACGTCAAAACGGCATTCCTTAACGGCTACCTTAAGGAAGAACTGTATATGATGCAGCCGGAAGGTTTTATCGATCCTAAGAATGCTAACAAAGTATGCAAGCTCCAGCGATCCATTTATGGGCTGGTGCAAGCATCTCGGAGTTGGAACATTCGCTTTGATGAGATGATCAAAGCGTTTGGGTTTATGCAGACTTATGGAGAAGCCTGCGTTTACAAGAAAGTGAGTGGGAGCTCTGTAGCATTTCTCATATTATATGTAGATGACATACTCTTGATGGGAAATGATATAGAACTTTTGGACAGCATTAAGGCCTACTTGAATAAGTGTTTTTCAATGAAGGACCTTGGAGAAGCTGCTTACATATTAGGCATCAAAATCTATAGGGATAGATCGAGACGCCTCATAGATCTTTCACAAAGCACATACCTTGATAAGATTTTGAAGAAGTTCAAAATGGATCAGTCCAAGAAAGGGTTGCCTGTATTGCAAGGTGTGAGATTGAGCTCGGCTCAATGCCGACCACGGCAAAAGATAAAGAAGAGATGAGTGTCATCCCCTATGCTTCAGCCATAGGATTTATTATGTATGCCATGCTATGTACCAGACCTGATGTAAACCTTGCCGTAAGTTTGGTAGGTAGGTACCAAACTAATCCCGGCAAGGAACACTGGACAGCGGTCAAGAATATCCTGAAGTACTTGAAAAGGACAAAGTACATGTTTCTCATTTATGGAGGTGATGAAGAGCTCGTCGTAAAGGGTTACGTCGACGCAAGCTTCGACACAGATCTGGATGACTCTAAGTCACAAACCGGATACATGTATATGTTGAATGGTGGAGCAGTAAGCTGGTGCAGCTGCAAGCAGAGCGTCGTGGCGGGATCTACATGTGAAGCGGAGTACATGGCAGCCTCGGAGGCAGCGCATGAAGCAATTTGGGTGAAGGACTTCATCACCGACCTAGGAGTCATACCCAATGCGTCGGGGCCGATCAAACTCTTCTGTGACAACACTGGAGCTATTGCCCTTGCCAAGGAGCCCAGGTTTCACAAGAAGACCAGGCACATCAAGCGTTGTTTCAACTCCATCCGTGAAAATGTTCAAGATGGAGACATAGATATTTGCAAAGTACATACGGATCTAAATGTCGCAGATCCGTTGACTAAACCTCTTTCGCGAGCAAAACATGATCAACACCAGAACTCTATGGGTGTTCGATTCATCACAATGTAACTAGATTATTGACTCTAGTGCAAGTGGGAGACTATTGGAAATATGCCCTAGAGGCAATAATAAAAGGATTATTATTATATTTCCTTGTTCATGATAATTGTCTTTATTCATGCTATAATTGTATTATCTGGAAATCGTAATACACGTGTGAATACATAGACCATAATGTGTCCCTAGTAAGCCTCTAGTTTACTAGCTCGTTGATCAATAGATAGTCATGGTTTCCTGACTATGGACATTAGATGTCATTCATAACGGGATCACATCATTAGGCGAATGATGTGATGGACAAGACCCAATCCTAAGCATAGCACAAGATCGTGTAGTTCGTTTTGCTAGAGCTTTTCCAATGTCAAGTATCTTTTCCTTAGACCATGAGATCGTGTAACTCCTGGATACCGTAGGAGTGCTTTGGGTGTAACAAACGTCACAACGTAACTGGGTGACTATAAAGGTGCACTACAGGTATCTCCGAAAGTGTCTGTTGGGTTGACACGGATCGAGACTGGGATTTGTCACTCCGTATGACGGAGAGGTATCTCTAGGCCCACTCGGTAATGCATCATCATAATGAGCTCAAAGTGACCAAGTGTCTGGTCACGGGATCATGCATTACGGTACGAGTAAAGTGACTTGCCAGTAACGAGACTGAACGAGGTATTGGGATACCGACGATCGAGCCTCGGGCAAGTAACGTACCGATTGACGAAGGGAATTGTATATGGGGTTGATTGAATCCTCGACATCGTGGTTCATCTGATGAGATCATCGAGGAGCATGTGGGAGCCAACATGGGTATCCAGATCCCGCTGTTGGTTATTGACCGGAGAGCCGTCTCGGTCATGTCTACGTGTCTCCCGAACCCGTAGGGTCTACACACTTAAGGTTCGGTGACGCTAGGGTTGTAGAGATATGAGTATGCAGCAAACCGAAAGTTGTTCGGAGTCCCGGATGAGATCCCGGACGTCACGAGGAGTTCCGGAATGGTCCGGAGGTAAAGAATAATATATAGGAAGTGCAGTTTCGGCCATCGGGAGAGTTTCGGGGGTCACCGATATTGTACCGGGACCACTGGAAGGGTCCCGGGGGTCCACCGGGTGGGGCCACCTATCCCGGAGGGCCCCGTGGGCTGAAGTGGGGAGGGGACCAGCCCCTGGTGGGCTGGTGCGCCCCCCCTGGGCCCCCCTCTGCGCCTAGGGTTGGGAACCCTAGGGGAGGGGGCGCCTCCACTTGCCTTGGGGGGCACTCCACCCCCTTGGCCGCCGCCCCCTAGAGATCCCATCTCTAGGGCCGCCCCTCTGGGGGCCTATATAAAGGAGGGGGAGGGAGGGCAGCCGCACCCTGAAGTCTTGGCGCCTCCCTCTCCCCTGCTACACCTCCCCCTCTCGCAGAAGGTCGGCGAAGCTCTGCCGGAACTCTGCTGCATCCACCACCACGCTGTCGTGCTTCTGGATCTTCATCAACCTCCCCTCCCCCCTTGTTGGATCAAGAAGGAGGAGACGTCATCCGCTCCATACGTGTGTTGAACGCGGAGGTGCTGTCCGTTCGACACTTGGTCATCGGTGATTTGGATCATGACGAGTACGACTCCCTCAACCCTGTTCTCTTGAACGCTTCCGCTCGCGATCTACAAAGGTATGTAGATGCACTATTATCACTCATTGCTAGATGAACTCATAGATGGATCTTGGTGAAACCGTAGGAAATGTTTTATTTTCTGCAACGTTCCCCAACAGTTTGTTGGTATTTGTAGAGACAGAATGTTTCTGGAGCACATCTCATTGACCACAGACTGGAGCAGATCCACAGCAATCACAAATAATAACGGAGATAGCGGGTCTCCTTGCCGAACTCCCGATCTGCAAACAAAATGATTACCTGGCACCCCGTTTAAGAGAACATAAGAAGAACCCGCGGGCAAGATGCTATCAATCCAGCCAGTCCAACGTGCATCAAAACCCTTGCATTGTAAGATTCTGAGGATGGCTTCATGCTCAATTGTATCGAATGCCTTCGTGAAATCGAGTTTAAGGAGGATGATGGGACGCTTAGATGCTTTACATTGGTGAATGTATCCAAAACACCAAGCAAGACAATCTTTGAACTCTTTGAATATCCATGATGCTAATGATATGCAAAGCCATAAGCTTGGGGATGCTATGTTTGATGAAGATGATATTTTTAGTCCCCCAAGTTTTGATGTGCAAATTTGTTATAATGGTAGCATGCCTCCTATTTATGATAATTATAATGATGAAAGTGGATTTGGAGAGGTCATGACTTTATTTAGTGATGAATCCTCCTCTTTGGATGAGGCTTCAATTGACTATGAGAACAAGGTTGCTATCTATGATGATTATGGTGATGACATGTATGCTATAAGGGATAATGATAACAATGAAACTTGTCATCATGATTTTAATTTTCACTCTCATGATAGTTATTTTGTTGAGTTTGCTCCCACTACTATGAATGAGAATAAGTTTGCTTGTGTGGAGAGTAATAAATTTTCTATGCTTATGTATCATGAAAATAATGCTTTATGTGATAGATATATTGTTGAATTCACTCATGATGCTACTGAAAATTATTATGAGAGAGGAACATTTGCTTGTAGGAATTGCAATAATATCAAGCTTCCTTTGTGTTGAAAGTTTTGAAGTTATGCTTGTTTTGCCTTCCTATGCTAGTTGATTATTGTTCCCATAAGTTGTTTGCTCACAAAATCCCTATGCATAGGAAGTGGTTTAGACTTAAATGTGCTAGTCATATGCTTCATGATGCTCTTGTTATGTTTCAATCTTTATCCTTTATGCGAGTATCATTGAAATCATCATGCCTAGCTAAAAGGCATTCAAGAAAAGAGCTTGTTGGGAGACAACCCAAAACTTTTATCTACTGTTTTTGTGTGTTCACATGATTATGATACTGTAGTAATCATGTTTTATTGTTTTTGTTTCAATAAAGTGCCAAGTAAAGCCTTTGGGATCATGTTGGGTGATAGTTGATTTGATCTTGCTGAAAAACAGAAACTCTTGTGCTCACGAAAATAGCTCTAATTTTTAACAGAAGAGCGCTTTTGAGTTGATTCGTTTTTCAGAAGATTAATATACAAATTCCTCACGTAGTCCAATTTTTTTCATAATTTTTGGAGTAGCAGAAGTATGGTTTGAGTACAGATTACTACAGACTGTTCTGTTTTTGGCAGATTCTGTTTTCAATGCATAGTTTGCTTGTTTCCTTGTTTCCGTGGCTTATATTGCTCAATATAAATTGTGGAAATGATATGCTACAGTAGTCATTGTGTGGAAACAATTATGAATCCTGTCTTTGACAGTTCCAAAGTGAAATGGTTTGCTCTTTATCATACTAACCTATCTCACAAAGTTCCGTTAAGTTTTGTGTGATTGAAGTTTTCAAATTTTGGGTGAGATGTCGATATGAGGAGAATAAGGAGTGACAAGACCCTAAGCTTGGGCATTCCCAAGGCACCCACAAGGTAATATTCAAGGAAGATCCAAGCAACTAAGCTTGGGGATGCCCCGGATGGCATCCCCTCTTTCGTCTCCAACATTATCGGTAACCTCACTTGGAGCTATGCTTTCATTCGTCACATGATATGTGTTTTACTTGGAGCGTCCTTTTATTTTTGTTAGGATTTGCTTGCTATTATTTAGAATAATGTTTTGCATCTTTTATTTCAATAACAGTGGCAATGATAGCCTTTGCCATGCTTATTTTGAAAGTATATATGTTGTTGTTTCAAAACAGAAAGTTTATCGCTGTTGCAAAAGTTCCCTAGAAAAGTCAGAATGTGATAAATTGATGAAACTTTTTGCAAAATAAGATCTGATAAAGTTTCTAAAGTTTGGTATTTTTTGTTAGAATTTTTTGGAGTTTAATAAGTACTAATACTCTTGCATTCTTTACAGACTGTACTGTTTTGGCACATTGCTGTTATGGTTGCATTGTTTGCATATGTTTGCTTGTTTGATGATTCTATTTGAGGATAGGACTGTTAAATATGCAGAGGCATTTAGTATGCAATGTTTAATAATAATTTTAGTGATTTGCTACAGTAGAGAATGATAAGGTTTTGCATTGGTTTATCTAACTTATCTCACGAGCTGTTGTTGAGTTTTGTGTGGATGAAGCTTTTGAGATTTAGGAAAACCATGGTATAAAAGGAATTAAGGAGACACAAAGCTCAAGCTTGGGTATGCCCAAGGCACCCCAAGATAATATTTCAAGAGGTCTCAAGCATCTAAGCTTGGGGATGCCCCGGTAGGAATCGTACCTTTCTTCATCAACAATTATCGGTTAGTATCGGTTGAGCCTAAGTTTTTTGCTTCTTCACGTAAGTTGTGATATTCTTAGAATGTCATTTTATTTTCATTTTGCTTGCTGTTTTAATAAAAGACTTAGACATGAAAGTTTTAAATAAAATATAGTCTTCAAATAGGAGGCTAGGTAAGCGGCATTCACATCCCGTCAACGAAGCTCTTTTCTATGGAATTGCTCTTGTGCTTCACTTATATCCTATGAGTAAATTGTTGAATGAATTGAATATCATGAAGTTGAAATTACATGTTCATATCATGCCTAGTAGTGGCTTCACATTGGGTTTAGAAAGTGAAAGCTTTTGAAGCTTGATAATCACAATATTGGTCATACAAGCAATTCACAAATAATTAGTATAAGGAGGAGAACTTTCACATGCAAATACACTATCTTGGAAATCTTTTGTGATCTTGAGCCCCCATCAAAATATTATATGCCAAAATTGTTGACGTTGGACAAGGAAGACAATGTAATGATTTATGTTTGTTCATATTCACATAGAAGTTATATTGTCATAGATCCTTCAACATGTAGTGCTAGCCCCCTATCTTTGCTAGCCAAAAATTCCGCACCAAGTAGAGATACTACTTGTGCATCCAAAAACCCTTAAAACCAAATCTTGTTGTGAGAGTCCAACATACCCACCTAAGGATTGATCAAGATCCCTCAAGTAAGTTGTCGTCGGTGCAATAAGGCAATAAAAATTGCTTCTAAAAGTGTTAGATCATTTACTGTAAGAGAAAATTGAGCGTTGTACGAACTTGTGATGGCTGAGGGAGTCCTGGACTAACGGGTCCTCGGACAGCTGGACTATATACTTTGGCCGGACTGTTGGACTATGAAGATACAAGATAGAAGACTTCGTCCTGTGTCCGGATGGGACTCTCCTTTGCGTGGAAGGCAAGCTTGGCGATTCGTATATGTAGATTCCTTTCTCTGTAACCGACTTTGTGTAACCCTAGCCCCCTCCGGTGTCTATATAAACTAGAGGGTTTAGTCCGTAGGACAACAATCATAATCTCATAGGCTAGACTTCTAGGGTTTAGCCATTACGATCTAGTGGTAGATCAACACTTGTAATACTCATATTTATCAAGATCAATCAAGCAGGAAGTAGGGTATTACCTCCATAGAGAGGGCCCAAACCTGGGTAAACATCGTGTCCCCCGCCTCATGTTACCATTAGCCTTAGACGCATAGTTCGGGACCCCCTACCCGAGATCCGCCAGTTTTGACACCGACATTGGTGCTTTCATTGAGAGTTCCTCTGTGTCGTTGAAGATAGGCTTGATGGCTCCATCAATCATCTACAATAATGCAGTCCAGGGGGAGACCTTCCTCCCCGGACAGATCTTTGTATTCGATAGCTTCGCACTGTGGCCACCTCGCTTGGCCATCTAGAGCAGATTTGGAAGCCTGAATTTTGTGGCTGATATCCGCGGAGACTTGATCTTCGATGGATTCGAGCCCCTGACAACTGTCCTCGGCCACCATGATGAACATGACCTAGATCTGTCATCTGGTCGCACACAGGAGATAGCGCCTGTGACCGCCCTGGCCCTAGAGCCAGGGTGGACCGCGTCATCCGAAAATGGGAAGCTTAACCCCGCCATGGAAGCCACAGACTCAGCGGCGCTCGAGCCGCACACAAACCCAACACCGAGCTAGGCTTGTATCACCGGAACCCCGGACTCGTCTCCGGCTATGGGTTCTGGGCCGCGCGCATCCGCGTCCATCGAACCTGATTGGGCGCCGGTCTTGGAGTTCAGCTCCGCAGACATCTTCCAGCACTCGCCTTTTGGCGACATATTAAACTCATTGAAGTCCCTCTCCTTCTTAGGGGACTTACGGCCAAACTATCTCTGGTTCGAATGGGAAGTGGATGATGAAGAAATTCGTTCCCGACCCACCACCCACTTTATAGCCACTGTCGATGACTTAACTGACATGCTTGACTATGACTCCAAAGACATCGACGGTATGGACGACGATGCCGGAGAGGATCAGGAACCACTGCCCATAGGGCGTTGGACAACCACCTCCTCGTATGACATATACATGGTGGACACACCCAAAGAAAATAACGGCGACGATGAAAATCCAGTCGAGGATAAACCTCCTGAGATACAGCCGAAGCGCCGACATTAGCGGTGCCGCTCTAAGACACGCCGCAGTAAAAACAGCAATACCATCACAGAAGAGGACAACACTCCGGGCGGTGCCGAAAACAATGAAGACCCCGTTGAGCCGACCTCCGAACAGGAGGAACGTGATGATGGGCGAGTTAGCCCTGGCGAGCAGGCCGTGAACGAAGACTCAGAGGATAACAACGACCTTCCGTTCTCCGAGGACGAGGTTAGCCTCGGTGAGGAAGATTTCATCGTGCCTGAAGAGCCCACCGAACAAGAACGCTTTAAGCGTCAGCTAATTGCCACTGCAAGAATCCTGGAAAAGAAGCAACAGTAGCTTCAAGCTGATCAAGATCTGCTCAAGGAAAGATGGACTGATGTCCTGGCAGCCGAGGAATATGGCCTCGAGCGCCCAACCAAAAGCTACCCGAGGCGCAGACTGTTACCACAGTTCGATGACGAGGTGCTGGAGCCCGTCCTACCAAGGTACAATACGGCTGACCGACCACCACGTGGCCAGGACAAAGCGACACTTCAAGCCGAACACTAGCCCGCGCTACCTCGCCAAACAAACAAAAATACAACAGCTCGGGGATATACACATGACCTGTGACACGATTTGGAAAAGAGAGCAGGTCAGACGAGATTAATCTATGGATCACGGGGGCGTGCCTTGACGCGCGATGGTGGCCATCTGGCCGAACGTGACAAACATAACCACGACTGGGCCGAAAACCACAGACGAGCTTCATCCGAGCTACGTCATGACTTGGCCCGATATAGAGGTGCCGCACACCCCCTTTGCGTCACTGACGAAGTAATGGGACATGATTTCCCAAAAGGGTTTAAACCCGTAAACATCGAATCATATGGTGGCACAACAGACCCCACGGTGTGGATTGAGGATTTTCTTCTCCACATTCATATGGCCCGCGACGATGATCTTCACGCCATCAAATACCTCCCACTCAAACTCAAGGGACCAGCTAGATACTGGTTAAATAGTCTGCCAGAAAACTCCATTGGCAGCTGGGAGCAATTGGAGGGTGCCTTCCTCGACAACCTACAAGGCACATATGTCCGACCTCCGGATGCCGATGACCTAAGTCATATAATCCAACAGCCCGAAGAGTCAGTCAGGAAATTTTGGACTCAGTTCCTAACTAAAAAGAACCAAATCATCGACTGTCCGGACGCCGAAGCCCTAGCAGCCTTTAAGCACATCATCCGTGACGAATGGCTGGCCAGACACCTCAGCCAGGAAAAACCGAAGTCCATGTCAGCCCTTATGGCACTCATGAACCGCTTCTGTGCGAGCAAAGACAGTTGGCTAGCAACAACAATACAAGTGAACCTGGCACTTCTGAAGCCAGAAACAGCAACGGCAAGCCCTGACACAATAGACATCAGCATTGAAACAACAGTGATAGCACCGAAGACACGGCGGTCAACGCCGGATTCAGTGGCTCTAAGTCCGGTCAACGGAAGGAGCCATTTAAAAGAAACAATCCGGGCCCGTCCAGTCTGGACCGCATACTCGATCGACCATGCCAAATCCATGGCACTCCTGATAAACCAGCCAATCATACCAACAGAGAATGTTGGGTTTTCAAACAGGCCGGCAAGTTAAATGCCGAGAATAAGGAGAAAGGGTCGCAAAGCGATGACGACGACGAGGAAGCCCAACCACCGAACACAGGGGGACAAAAGAAGTCCCCCCCCCCCAAGTCAAAACGGTGAACATGATATACGCCACCCATATCCCCAAGAAGGAGCACAAGCGTGCACTCAGGGACGTCTATGCGATGGGGCCAGTCGCCCAAAAGTTCAACCCATGGTCCTCCTGTCCGATCACCTTCAATTGCATGGATCACCCAACCAGTATCCGTCATGGCGGTTCAGCCGCACTGGTCCTTGACCCAATTATTGACGAATTCCACCTCACGCGAGTCCTCATGGATGGTGGCAGCAGCCTGAACCTGCTCTATCAGGATATAGTGCGCATAATGGGTATCGATCCCTCAAGGATCAAGCCCACAAAAACCACCTTTAAAGGTGTCATACCAGGTGTAGAGGCCTGCTGTACGGGCTCAATCACACTGGAAGTGGTCTTCGGATCCCCGGATAATTTCCGAAGTGAAGAGTTAATCTTCGATATTGTCCCTTTCTGCAGTGGTTATCATGCACTGCTTGGACGAACCGCATTCGCTAAATTCAATGCGGTGCTGCACTACGCCTACCTCAAGCTCAAGATGCCCGGACCATGTGGTGTAATAACGGTCAACTAGAAATACGGAGCGCTCCCTTCGTACTGAGGAGCACACCGTGTCCCTTGCAGCAGAAGTACGGAGTAGCCTTTTAGGCAGAGCCTCAATTCGGCAGTAAAGACCCTGGACACCGTCAAGCGAGTCCGAACTACTCTGCGGTAGGACGGTCCAGCTCGTCCAGAGCTTGACTAGCAATCCGGCCTCCGCCCCAGTCCCAATCAAGCGGTGACATTCATGCTGCGCGTACATAACTACGCACTTAAAATACCATGGGCATGGACGGAGGCACAGCTAGACCGCGGTCCACAATGCGGCTCAACCGCCCTTGGATTCGCATACCTTTAATTTTTCTCTTTATTTCAGGTTTTTCTCTCCTTGAGGCTTTTCTGATAACCTGATCATCGGACCTGTCACGGGATGGATACACCAAGAAGGCAAGGAGCTTTGACGTACAAGGGAATCCCCAGGTGGTCTCTGCTAACAATCACTATACTTGTTTTACATACCCGCACACAGCTCGCTCTTGGTCATGGCATGTTAAATAGCCTTACTTGCTTATCGCATTACTTGTATAAGTACGCTTCGATGTATTAATCAAACTACAATGGAAAATAATTTGCAGCGTCAGCTTATTACTTGATTTTTTTCCTTGTCTTTGTATTTTTTACCAATTGCACCCGTACACTCTGGTACGCATTAATTCGCCAGGGGCTTCATCGCGCCCCGCAATACGGCAATAAAGTCCGAACACTTTTACAGTACAGTTCGGCACCCCGAACTTATAGCATTATATGCATCAGCTCCGGACGAGCACCTCAATAGAGAAAGCCGAAAACTAACTGTCATGATGCAGCGAGAGCTGGTCAGCTGTTCGAGAGGTTTCAAATCCATAGAGATTTTTTCCGCTTTATGCGAGGAATCGGTTTTTATCCGATTAGGCATGTATAGCGCCCCAACTTCGGTCTTCCGAATACCAGGGGCTTCGCCAAAATTTGCATTGTAAAACTCCTATGGCTAAGTGAGGGTGATAAAGCCGTATAGTCCGATTGCCTTGTTCGTTGCGTTAAACACCTCCTTTAAGGACCAAAATTTGGAGTAGAGAGTGTTTATATTTACCCCGAACACCCCCGTACTATCTACATGGGGGCAGAAGCCGATGACTGGCCAACTCTCAGATTTTCATAAATGGCCGCGCAGGAGGTAAAATTTTAAAGTAACAAGCATTATATTACATAACAAACTTGTTTCATATTACAGGATAGGATAACATGAATGTTTTCATGGGAATATAATATCTTTGGCACATTGCTTCGCCACAAGGCGGGATCCCTCCAGGACACTATTAAAATATAGTTCGGGTCGGCGGTGCTCCTTGCCCTCAGGCGCCCCCCGGTCACTAGCTTCGTGGCGTCCATCTTCGCCCAGTGCATCTTAGCGCGGGCAAAGGCCATCCGCGCACCTTCAATATAGACCGACCGCTTTATAATTTCAAGCCGCGGGCAGGCACTCACAAGCCGCTTCACGAGTCTGAAGTAGCTGCTGGGAATGGGCTCGGCAGGCCATAGCCAGACCATTAGGTCCTTCATGGCTAGTTAGGCCGCCTTGTGCAGCTCGACCAGTTGTTTCAGCTGGTCGCTAAAGGGCACCGGATGTTCTAGTCCAAGGTATTGAGACCAGAACAACTTCTCCGTAGAGCTCCCTTCTTCGGATCGATAGAACTCTGCAACATGTGATATGCTGCACGATAGATCCGCAAATGCTCCTGGAGAGCTCCAAATTCGGGTAAGCAAAAGGAACGTTCCCTTCACATACTTGCTTTGCCTAATAAAAGCCTTACCCGCAGCGATCTTCTTGGCCGCCTGGATTTCCTGGAGGGTGCTCTGGGCTTCGGCTCGGGCATCTTGCATGCTCTGGCGGGCCTTGGCAAGTTCGGACTCTTGAGTCTTCGAATCACGCTCCAAGGACTCATACTTCTTGACGGTGTCTTGGAGCTCTTGCTGGACCTCGCTGACACGGGCTTCCTGCTTCTCGCGCGTGGCGCGTTCCTTGGCCGCTTTGTCCTCGGCCCCGGCTAACACCATCTTGAGGGCCGCCACCTCAGTCGTGGCCCCTAATAAAGTTCATGACACTTTTGTTGGCACGAACCATTCATCCTTCTTAAACATATGCGAAGGTTACTGCATACCTTGGCTGTCCTCCGGCTGCTTCTCCACGAGGCCGAGCTCTTCCTCGGCCCGCTCCAGGTTCTGCTATAGTCTGGAGACCTCCGCAGTATGAGCGGTAGCAGCCAGTAGCGACGCCTGCTTATTCACATAAACATATTATGTTAGACTCCTGCGAAAATTATTTTTGATCCTTTGTTTGGCTTTTCTTTCCAAACACCGTACAAAGCATCAGGGGCTACTATCTATACTGTGACAATATCTTTACAATTACACTACTTACCTCAAAGCCTGTTAGAAGGCTAGTGCAGGCATCGGTCAATCCGCTTTTCGCGGACTGGACCTTCTCAATCACCGTACCTATTAGGGTACAGTGTTCGTCAGCAATGGAGGCGCCTCTCAGCACTTCCAGCAACCTGTCTGGTGCCCCTGGTTGGACAGAGGTCACCGGCGGAATAAGCGCGCCCTTTCCCTTCAAAGGGGGCTGCTCGCCTGATTTCGGAACCGTAGGGGTCTCCGGAATTATATTCGGATGAGGACCAAATTGAGTACGGCCCCCATCGTCAGTATCCATGGGGATCTGCTCCCTCATGTGTCCGGTAGCCAAGGCTTCACCCTCTGGCGCCCCCGGACGGCCTCCGGATTCCCTCCCGGGACGGGAATCCTTCGGGACGATGCTTCGGCGCCATCCAGGTCCTGGGGAGAGGTGGCCGACGGAAGGGTCTTGCTGTTCATCGCTGCTGGGTCGAGCGAACCCTCTGATGAGGACCGCTTGAGGCGGGACTGAGCCGGACTGCAAGTGCATAGCGTAAGCACATTAAAATAATAGAGTAAAGAATCCGGATACAAATACATGTCCGGACACTTACGATTCGGCCAGGGGCTTCTCCGTGGGCTTCCACTCCTAGTTGCTGTTGGTGGCTGCGGTGGAGCTGTCAGGAAAGGAAGCTTTCCCTTTCTTGGACACCTCGGCCTCCGGATGCGTGGCGCCGTCCTCTTCTTTCTTTCCCTGCAGGAGGGGAGTGGATTTCTTCCTCTTCCTCCTCTTCCTCGTCGTCTTCGGCTGAGGAGCGTGCCTTGGTGTCTCTGGACGTCACGTCCGAAGTTCCCTTATGGCGGAGACCACTTCCGGTCCCCTTGGCCTTATTCTTGGCCTTCTTCTCTGGCACCTCGTAAGGCGCCAGAAACAGCATCTTCGTTAGGAGCGGAGTCTCTAGGCCTTCGGGCAGCGGAGCCGGATAGTTAATCTGCTCCGCCATCTCTGTCCAGTCCTGAAATAATCGATAGGGAGACTTAGATGCCTTCCTCTAATATGCAATTAGAGGGTACACCTTGAAAACATGAAGGAACTTACCAGATTAGCTGGGTGAGTTAGGTCATGCCCACGGTCCTCGTCCATGGCCGGCAACACCTCGCTGGCCTTGAAGAGCACTTTCCAGATTTTTTCGTGCGTTGTGCCGAAGAGCTCTAGTAGGGTCTGGTGCTTGGCAGGATCATACTCCCACAGATAGCAAGTCCGGCGTTGGCACGGAAGAATCCGGTGGACGAGCATAACCTGGACCACGTTGACGAGATTGACTTTCTTGATTATCATACTCTGGACGCGCGTCTGGAGCACTATCAGCTCGTCCGGAGAACCCCAGGACAGATGTTGGTGTCAAAACCGGCGGATCTCCGGTAGGGGGTCCCGAACTGTGCGTCTAAGGCTAATGGTAACAGGAGGTGGGGGACACAATGTTTCAGAGGTTCGGGCCCTCTCTATGGAGGTAATACCCCACTTCCTGTTTGATTGATCTTGATGATATGAGTATTAGAAGAGTTGATCTACCACGAGATCGTAGAGGCTAAACCCTAGAAGCTAGCCTATGATTATGATTGTTCTCGTCCTACGGACTAAACCCTCCGGTTTATATAGACACCAGAGGGGGCTAGGGTTACACAGAGTCGGTTACAGAGAAGGAAATCTACATATCCGAATTGCCAAGCTTGCCTTCCATGCAAAGGAGAGTCCCACCCGGACACAGGACAAAGTCTTTAACCTTGTATCTTCATAGTCCAATAGTCCGGTACAAGTATATAGTACGGCTGTTCGAGGAACCCCTAATCTAGGACTCCCTCAGTAGCCCCTGAACCAGGCTTCAATGACGATGAGTCCGGCACGCAGATTTTCTTCAGCAATGCAAGGCGGGTTCCTTCTCCGAATACTTCAAAGAAGATCTTGAACACAAGGATCATGTCCGGCTCTGCAAAACAAATTCCACATACCTCCGTAGAGAGCACAATATTCCACAAGTCTAATCCGCTGACAACTTTTTCATAGCGTGACATCACGCCGCGGCCCGGTCATTACTCGAACCATTTTTCCCAACCTGCTACTGCACATTTTGCAAGGCGGTTTTACTGGCACGTCTAGTCGAAGCAGAGATCGTGTCCCCTTATCACGGGATTTTCATCAATACAGGTGTGAGTAACCCAACCGCGCCATCAACACGGCGCTTGGGGAATAAGCGAGTTTATAGGGCAAGTGGGGAAGCACACAGTTTCTTCCGCCTATATAAAGGGATAAGGATTCCCCCTTTTCACCGACGCCTTCTTCTTCCTCTGCTCATCCATTCTCTCTCTTGAGCTCCAGCGCCCAAGCGTTCGTCTTCTCCGTCCACAAAGGCCCTCCGAAAATGTCCAGATCCGGAGCAGGAGGCAAGTGGACAGCCTCTACCATCCGGGAGAAGGATATCAAAAAGCTTCGGGAGGCCGGGTATCTAGCCAAGAAAATCAACCATCGCCTCTCGACAGCAAGACAGATCGTCCCTACTCCGAAACCCCACGAGAGGGCTGTATTCCTCCCTAACTTTGTCTGTGGGCTATGGTTTCCTCTCCAGCCGTTCGTTCGCAGCATCATGTATTACTACGGGATCAATTTTCACGATCTATCCCCCAATTCCTTCCTCAACATCTCGACATTCATCGTTGTGTGCGAGGCCTTTCTACGCATCTCGCCACACTTCGGCTTATGGCTGAAGATTTTTAATGTGAAGCCCAAGGTAGTGAGTGGCGAGCACGCTAAGTGCGGAGGTGCCATGGTGAGCAAGATGCCCAATGTTACATGGCCATCAGGTACTTTCAGTGATTCCATCAAAGGATGGCAACAATAGTGGTTCTACGTCACTGAGCCACGCGGCATGAAATGGGCCACAGCTACCGAATTCCGATCTGGAGCTCCTCTGCGGCTTATGTCCTAGACCAAGAAGGGCCTGAACTGGTCTTCGCCTGACAAGTTGTCGGTGCTCTAGACGCGTGTCAAGGATATGGAAGACAAGAATATCAAACTTGTCAATGTAGTCCAGGTAATGTTAGTTCGCTGGATTCTCCCTTGCCAACACAGGGCCTACAATTTATGGGAATTCGACCCGGCCAAGCACCAGACCCTGTGGGAGTTCTTTGGATGATCACACAAAGACATCTGGAAGGTGCTTTTTAAGTCCAGCAAATCGTGGCCTGACCCAGCCGAGGACCGCGGGTATCAACTGTCCCGTCCTGCAAGTTCGGTAAGTCATTGTGTGTTGGCAAGTCATACATTTTATTTGCATAATCCAAGGGAAATGCTTAATGCGTTTTCCACAACTCTCCTAGGGCTGGACGAAGAAGGCGAAGCGGATCTACTATCTTGCCCCACTGCCGGAAGAACCAGCCGACCCACTTCTGACGAAGATGCTGGTCCCGGCGCCTTACAAGGCGCCGAAGAAAAAGGCCGAGAAGGAGGCCAAAGAGACCAGGGGCAGCCTTCGTTGCCACGGCACTTCAGACACAATATCCGAAGACTCCGATGCCCGCTTCCTCCGGGGAGGACGAGGAAGAGGAGGAAAACCAATCCCCAGCGAGGGGAAGAAAGAAAAGGATGGCGTCCACACCCTTGGAGGCCGAGTCGCCTAAGAAGGGAAAAACTCCCCTTCTGGAGGAGTCCACCGCCGCTATCGATAGCAGCCCAGAGTGGGATCCCAGGGCCCAGCCCCTGGTGAACTCGTGAGTATGTAAAATCCGAACACGTTTGCGCCTCTAGACTCACTATGGCATGATGTTTTAATCATTAAGCCACACTTTTTTGCAGTCCGGCGAGGTCCCGCACCGAACAATCCTCATCGAAGGATTTACTGGGCTCGGATGCTATGGACAGCGGGACACCCCCGAAAGCCCCATCCCTAAAACACGTGAACGACACCAAGGTATCATCCCAGAGGGACCGAGGCCAAGGAGGGGGGGGGGGAAGATCATCAAGGCGGCGCCAGGAGGTCAAACTTCAGGGGCCAGACACACGAGAGAAAAGGCTCCCATGGACGTCGACGGCGGGGGCTATCTCGAATTCGGCCCCCAGCCGGACACAATTCCGGAGACCGATACGGCACCGGAATCAGGCAGGCAGCCTCCCTCGGCTGGAGGGGGTGCGCCTGCTCCACCGGCAACCTCTATCCAACCAGGGGTGCCGGATACTTTATCGACGGCGCTGAAGAGCACCTCCATCGTTGAAGAACACCGTGCCCTTATGGATGCGGTGATTGAGAAGATTCAGTCCGCTGAGAGTGGGCTGAATGAAGCCTGCATCAGCCTTATAACGAGCTTTGAGGTATGTTTTGTGAGGTTTCAAAGAGTGTTATAGTATAGGTAGTAGCCCCTGATACACTGTACGACGAAAGAAAGAACCGGACAGAGGATCAAATATGTGTTCGCAGTAGACTCACCTTATGGCATCTCTCCCTCCCTTTTTTATAAGCAGGCGTCTGTAGTGACTGCTGCCTCCCATACTGCGGAAGTCTCCGGACTGAAGCAGAGTCTTGAGCGGGCCGAAGAAGAACTCAGCCGAGTGAAGAAGCAGTTAACCAAGGTATGCAAAAACCTTGTTCGGATTCAGCGCGAATCAATAAGTTAGTATGATGAAAATATTTTTACGATGTGCTCTAGGGGCGACGGCCGAAATTGAGGCTCTTAAGAAGGCTGTGGCCGAAGCCGAGAAGAAGGCCGCCACAGAGCAGGCTCTTCGCGAAAAGCACGAGGCCAGGGTTATTGAAGCTGAGCGAGAGCTCCAATAGGCCGTGAAGAAATGCGAGACATTGGAGCAGAGTGTAATGGAGAAAGAATCCGAACTCTCCCAAGCTCGTCAAGCCGCATGCGATGCCCGGGGGGAAGCCCAAGGCGCCCTGCAGGAAATCCAGGAGGCGAGGAAGATCGTGGCGGGTAAGGCTTTTTCTATCAAAGCAGGTATTTGAAGGGAGAAAATCATGTTTACTGATTTGAATTCGGATTTCTCCAGGGGTATTTGCAGAGCTGCCACGCAGCATATCTAATGCCGCACAATTCTATAGAGCCGAAGAATGGGGCACTGCGGAGAAGCTCTTCTGGTCACAGTATCTGGCGCCGAAGTATCTAGTGCCCTTTGTTGATCAACTGAAGCAGCTAATCGAACTACATAAGGCGGCCGAACTAGCCATGAAGGATTTAATTATTTGGCTATGGCCTGCCGAGCCGATTCCCAGCAGTTACTTCGGGCTCGTAAAGCGGCTTGTGAGTGCCTGCCCTCGACTTGAAGTCATCAAGTGGTCGGTATATATGGAGGGTGCACGAATGGCCTTCGCCCGTGCGAAGGTGCACTGGGTGAATATGGATGCTGAAAAGCTGATGATCGAAGGACCGCCGGAGGGGAAGGAGCACCGCAAGCCTGAGTTATATTATAATAGTGTCTTGAAAGGATTCTGCCTTGTGGCGGAGCAATGCGCCAAGGTCATTATATTCCCTTGAATACAATCATGTTGTCCTATGTAATATTGAACAAGGTCATTTCTATTATTTATTGCATGTTATTTGAAAGTTTTTCCTCCTGTGCGGCCATTTTATATATTAATCCTGAGAGTTGGCTAGTCATCGGCTTCTGCCCCCACGTAGGAAGTACGGGGGTGTTCGGGATGAACCTGAGCACTCTTTACCCCAGTTTTGGATCCTTGAAGGAGGTGCTCAGCACAATGAACCAGGCAATCGGACTATAAGGCTTTATCACTCTCACTTAGCCATAGGAGTTTGACAAAAGAAAGGTAGGCGGAGCCCCTGGTGTTCGGAACACCACACTAGGGGCTCTATAAGCACCTGATCGGAAGAAAAGCCGATCCGTCGCACGCTGCATTAGTTATCACATAATGCAAAAAAAAATCCTTAAAGATTTTGCGACCTCTCAAACAGCTGACCAGCTCTTGACGTATCGTGACAGTCAAATTTCGGCTTTCTCTACTGAGGCGCACAACCGAAAGAACCGGGACGCAATCGCAGTAGTTCTCCCTTTACTACCCTAGCCGATATAGCGGAACATAGGGTAGCAAGCATAGGAGCCGGGCAACCCAACTATTGACCCAAGACATGATTCGGAGCCGATGCATATAATGCTATAAGTTCGGGGTGCCGAACGACCGTGAGGGTGTTCGGACTTTATTGTCGTATTATGGGTACCACGAGGCCCCTGGCATATTAAGGCATATCATAGTGTACGGATGCCATTTGACAAAGAATATCAATAAGAAAGAGCAGTAAGTAAGTGTCATATAAAGCCACATATTGTAATTGAATAATACATTGATGCGTATGAGTACAAATAGTGTGATAAAAATAAATATGACTTCAGAACCTGTTGTGACCGGGGGAAGGAAGCCGTGTGCGGATCCGGATAATAATCAGATGATCATCAAGGGGAATATCTAAGGATTCCCGACGCAATCGAGCGATTTCCTTCCTCGGTATGTTCGTCCCCTCGTGGGTCTGGTCGCCATGTCGCCAGTGATGGCCTACACAAAAGTGGACCTGCAAAGAAAGTGCAAAAAGATGTTTATGTGCCATGGAGCGGTTAAACCGCATTAGCCTGGCATTGTCTCCGCCTACCGCCGGAGTGGTTAATTGAGCTCTTGATGAGTTGGGCTATCCGGCCACATAGTAGTTCGGACTCTGTCGACTTTGTCCGGGAGGCTGGCTGTTGAATCAAGGTTCGATTGAAAAATGTCAGTCTGCACTTCTACTGCTAAGGCGGCGGTATAGTCTTCAGCATGGAGGGAGCGTTCGACATTGCCATTAACTGTTATGACGCCGCGTGGGCCGGGCATCTTGAGCTTAAGGTATGCATAATGTGGCACCACGTTGAATCGAGCAAACGCAGTTCGTCCGAGCAGTGCATGATAGTTACTGCGGAAAGGGACGATGTCGAAGATTAACTCTTCGGTACGGTAATTATTCGGTGGTCCGAAGACTACCTCCAGAGTGATGGAGCCTGTACAATAGGCCTCCACACCTGGTATAACACATTTAAAGGTGGTTTTAGTAGGTTTGATCATTAAAGGATCGATACCCATCTTACGCACTGTGTCCTGATACAGCAGGTTCATACTGCTTCCTCCGTCCATAAGGACTCATGTGAGGTGGAATCCGTCAATTATTGGGTCCAGGACTAGTGCAGTCGAATTGCCCTGACTGGTATTGGCCAGTCCGTACGGTCGAAGGTGATCGGGCCATACAACCCTAGGTTATATTTTGGGGCGACTTGCTCCGTTGCGTCGTCATCCCTGAGAGTGCACATCCGCTCCTGCTTGGGAATATGGGTGGCGTTTATCATGTTCACTATTTTGATTTGCGGGGGAAATTTCTTTTATCCTCCTGTGTTTGGTGGCCAGGGATCCTCATCATCGTCATCGTTTTGCGGCCCCTTCTCCTTGTTTTCGGCATCTGACCTGCCGGCTTGTTTGAAGACCCAGCATTCTCTGTTGGTATGATTGGCTGGTGTTCCTGGGGTGCCATGAATTTGGCATGGACGGTCGAGTATGCGGTCCAGACTGGACGGGCCCAGATTGTTCTTTTTGAATGCCTTTTTCCGTTAACCGGACTTAGGGCCACTGAAACTGGCATTGACGGCCGTGTCTTCGGCGTTATCGCCATTATTGTGATGTTTGTGTTTGTTGCGTTGGGGCTTGCCGTTGCTATCTCTGGCGTCTGAGGTGCCAGGATTTCTTGATGTGCTGTTGCTACGAGCCAACCAGCTATCCTCGCCTGCACAAAAGCGGGTCATGAGTGTCGTGAGGGCTGCCATGGACTTTGGCTTCTCTTGGCCGAGGTGTCGTGCAAGCCACTCGTCATGGATGTTATGCTTAAAGGCCGCTAGGGCTTCGGCATCCGGACAATGGACAATTTGGTTCTTTTTAGTTAGGAACCGAGTCCAGAATTTCCTGGCTGACTCTCCGGGCTGTTGGGTTATGTGACTTAAATCATCAGCATCCGATGGTCGCAGATAAGTGCCCTGGAAGTCATCCAGGAATGCGTCTTCCAGGTTCTCCCAATTTCCAACGGTGTTTGCTGGCAAACTATTCAGCCAATGCCGAGCCGGTCCCTTAAGCTTTAGTGGGAGGTACTTGATGGCATGTAGATCGTCCCCGTGGGCCATGTGAATGTGGAGAAGGAAATATTCTATCCATACCGCAGGGTCTGTAGTCCCATCATAGGGCTCGATATTCACTGGTTTAAACCCTTCTGGGAACTCATGCTCCATTACTTCGTCAGTGAAGCATAGGGGGTGTGCGGCGCCTCTATGTCGGGCTACATCACGACGCAGTTCAAATGAGTCTGGTCTGTTGTATTTGGCCCGGTCGGATTTGTATTTAGTGTATCCGGTGTGGTGGTCATCGTCACGCGTTTGGGCACGCCCTCGTGATCCGTAGATCGATCTTGACTGTCCTGCTTTGTTTTCCAACTCGTTTTGCAGGTCCTGTGTGTAGCCCTGGGCCTTCGTGTTTTTGTTTGATTGGCGATGGGGTGCGGGTTGGTATACGGGCCGAAACACCACTTTGTCTTGGCCACGAGGTGGTCGGTCAGCCGCATCCTGTCCTGGTAGTGTAGGATCTAGTGCCTCCTCTTCAAGTTGAGGTAACAACCTGTGCTTCAGGTAACTTTTGGTTGGGCGCTCGAGTCCGTATTCCTCGGCTGCCAGGATCCATCTATCAGTTAGCAGGTCTTGGTCAGCTTGAAGCTGCTGCTGTTTTTTCTTTAGGCTTTTTGAAGTGGCTATAAGCCGGCGCTTAAAGCGCTCCTGCTCGACGGGATCCTCAGGCACGATAAATTCTTCGTCGCTGAGGCTCACCTCGTCTTCGAAGAGGGGCATGTAATTGTCGTCCTCCAAGTCTCCATCTATTGCCTGTTCATCAGTGCTAGCTTGCCCATCCTCCCGTCCGGCTTGCTCGAAGCTTGGCCGGGCGGGATTGTTTTCGTCTTCGGCATTATTCGGAGTGCTATTGTATCCTGTGCCCGTATCGCTATTTTTGCTATGGCGGGGCTTGGAGCAGTGCCGCTGACGTCGGCGCTTAGATTGCTTATCAAGGGGATTAGCCTCCGTTGCCTCATCGCCATTGCTTTCTTTGGATGTGTCCACCATATATATATCATATGATGAGGTGGCTGTCCAGCGCCCTGTGGGCGGTGGTTCCAGTTCTTCTCCGGCGTCGTCATCCATACCGTCGATGTCTTTGGAGTTGAAATCAAGCATGTCGGTTAAGTCGTACAGTGGCTATCAAGTGGGTGGTGGGTGGGTAACGAATTTCTTTGTCGTCCACTTCCCACTCAAGACGAACATAGTTTGGCCAGGAGTCTCTTGACAGGGAGAGGGATTTTAAAGAGTTTAGCATGTCGCCCAATGGCGAGTGCTGAAAGATATCCGCGGAGGTAAACTCCATGTTCGGTGCCCAATCAGGTTCGATGGGTACAGATGTGCGCGGTTCGGAGCCTGTGGCCGGAGACGAGTCCGAGGGTCCGATGACACAGTCCTCATTGGAGGCGAAGTCTGTGTTTGGCTCTATTGCCGATGAGTGTGCGGCCTCCGTGGCGGGGTCTATCCACCCGTCCACGGATGGCACGATCTGCTCCGGATCTAGGGCCAGGGCAGCTGCAGGTGCGTTCTCATGAGCATTGTCCGATGGCAGATCTAAGTCATGCTCATCATGACTGTACGGCGCACCTGTCATGGGCTCGAATCCGTCGAAGATCAAGTCTCCGCAGATGTCGGCAGTGTAGTTCAGGCTTCCAAACCTGACCTGATGGCCAGGGGTGTAGCTATCGATCTGCTCCAGATGGCCAAGCGAGTTGGCCCGCAGTGCGAAGCCGCCGAATACGAAGATCTGTCCGGGGAGGAAAACCTCACCCTAGATCGCATTGTTGTAGATGATTGAAGGAGCCATCAAGCCTTATGGTGATGACACAGTGGGACTCTCAATAAAAGCACCAATGTCGGTGTCAAAACTGGCGGATCTCGGTTAGGGGTCCCGAACTGTGCGTCTAAGGCTAATGGTAACAGGAGGCGGGGGACGCAATGTTTACCCAGGTTCGAGCCCTCTCTATGGAGGTAATACCCTACTTCCTGCTTGATTGATCTTGATGATATGAGTATTACAAGAGTTGATCTACCACGAGATCGTAGAGGCTAAACCCTAGAAGCTAGCCTATGATTATGATTGTTCTCATCCTACGGACTGAACCCTCCGGTTTATATAGACACCGGAGGGGGCTAGGGTTACACAGAGTCGGTTACAGAGAAGGAAATCTACATATCCGAATTGCCAAGCTTGCCTTCCATGCAAAGGAGAGTCCCGCCCGGACACGGGACAAAGTCTTCAATCTTGTATCTTCATAGTCCAACAGTCCGGCACAAGTATATACTCCGGCTTTCCGAGGACCCCCTAATCCAGGACTCCCTCAACAGGCCCTTCTCTTGCCAGGAAGTGAGCCGCATCGGGACTCCAGATCAGAATGCGGGGGCTGCCGCCCAGTTGGTGGCGCGCGGCTCAGTGATGTAGAACCACCCCGATTGCCACCCCTTCATAGTCTCTACAAAGGAGCCTTCGGGCTAGGTGACGTTAGGCATCTTGCCCACCATGGCGCCTCCGCACTCAGCTTGTTGGCCGCTCACCACCTTGGGCTTCACATTGAAGATCTTCAGCCATAGGCTGAAGTGAGGTGGGATGCGGAGAAAGGCCTTGCACAATACAATGAATGCCGAGAAGTTGAGGATAGAGTTGGGAGCCAAATCATGGAAGTCCAGCCCGTAGTAAAACATCAGTCCACGGACAAACGGGTGGAGAAGGAATCCCAGCCCACAGACAAAGTGTGTGAGAAACAGAACTCTCTCATGGGGCTGTGGGGTAGGGATGATATGTCCCTTGGCCGGAAGTCGGTGAACGATCTCCTTGGCCAGGTACCCGGTGCTACGTCTTGAGCTTGCGTTGGTTTTCCTTGAAGAGGAAAGGGTGATGCAGCAATAGTAGCGTAAGTATTTCCCTCAGTTTGAGAACCAAGGTATCAATCCAGTAGGAGGCTCCTCAAAAGTCCCACGCACCTACACAAACAAACAAAGAACTCACAACCAACACAATAAAGGGGTTGTCAATCCCTTCACGGCCACTTGCAAAAGTGAGATGTTATAGAGATAATATGATAAGATAAATATATTTTGGTATTTTATGATATAGATTGGAAAAGTAAAGATGCAAATAAAAGTAGATTGGAAGCTTATATGATAAAAAATAGACCCGGGGGCCATAGGTTTCACTAGTGGCTTCTCTCAAGATAGCATAAGTATTACGATGGGTGAACAAATTACTGTCGAGCAATTGATAGAAAAGCGAATAATTATGAGATTATCTAGGCATGATCATGTATATAGGCATCACGTCCGTGACAAGTAGACCGACTCCTGCCTGCATCTACTACTATTACTCCACATATCAACCGCTATCCAGCATGCATCTAGAGTATTAAGTTCATAAAGAACAGAGTAGCGCATTAAGAAAGATGACATGATGTAGAGGGATAAACTCATGCAATATGATATAAACCCCATCTTTTTATCCTCGATGGCAACAATACAATACGTGCCTTGCTGCCCCTGCTGTCACTGGGAAAGGACACCACAAGATTGAACCCAAAGCTAAGCACTTCTCCCATTGCAAGAAAGATCAATCTAGTAGGCCAAACCAAACAGATAATTCGAAGAGACTCGCAAAGATAACTTAATCACACATAAAAGAATTCAGAGGAGATTCAAATATTTCACATAGATAAACTTGATCATAAACCCACAATTCATCGGGTCTCGACAAACACACCGCAAAAAGAGTTTACATCGAATAGATCTCCAAGAAGATTGAGGAGAACATGGTACTGAGATCCAAAAAGAGAGAAGAAGCCATCTAGCTAATAATTATGGACCCGAAGGTCTATGGTAAACTACTCACAACTCATCGGAGAGGCCTTGGAGATGATGTAGAGGCCCTCCATTGTCGATTTCCCCTCCGGCGGAGCGCTGGCGAAGGCTCCAAGATGGGATCTCGTGGATACAGAAGGTTACGGTGGTGGAAATAGTTTTTCATGGTCGCCTTTGATGTTCTCGGGGTACGTGGGTATATATAGGAGGAAGAAGTAGGTCGGTGGACACCCGAGGGGCCCACGAGATAGGGGGTGCTCCCAGTAGGGGGAGCTCCACCCTCGTGGCCGCCTCGACTGCGTCTTGACTTGCACTCCAAGTCCTCTGGATCACGTTCGTTCCAAAGATCACGCAAGAGTCAAAGTTTTTCTCTCTATTCCTTTTTTTGTTTTTCTCCTTTGGCAAGCATCTTGTGGTGAGGAAAGATTTAGGCACATATGTCCAGTTGAATATGGGCAGCATGAGTTATTATTGTTGACATCACCCAAAGGTGAATATGTTGGGAGGCAAAATGATAAGCCCCTATATTTCTATGTGTCCGATTGAAACATTTTGCTCATGTGTATGCGGTGAGTGTTAGAAATCATAGAAGACTATATGATGGTTGAGTATGTTGAGATCTTACTTAGGCTCTATTGAATAAGTTGAATTGCAATTGCTTGGTGACTGAAAACATAGGTTGTTGAGTTTCAAGAGAATTCATTGTTTGGACCTTAACATGTGAATTGGTTGCTACTATAACATGAGAAGTTTTATAAGAAAGAATTGCTGTTATGATGCTAGGAAAAGTGATTGAAATTGTCATTGATTAAACTTGTGCACTTTGCTAGCATTCACACTTCATAAATTATTTCTTTTATCATTTACCTACTCGTGGACGAGTAGGAATTAAGCTTGGGGATGCTGATACGTCTCCAACGTATTTATAATTTATGAAGTATTCATGCCATTATATTATCATTCTTGGATGGTTTACAATCATTTTATAGCAACTTTATATCATTTTTGGGACTAACCTATTGACCCAGTGCCTAGTGCCAGTTGCTATTTTTTGCTTGTTTTTTACATCGCAGGAAATCAATATCAAACAATGTCCAAATGAAATAAAACTCCTAGAGGATTTTTTGAAAGCCAGTGGGCCAAGGAAGCACCTGGGGGGCTGCTCGAGGGGAGTAGCACCCACCAGGGCGCGCTAGGAGGCCCAGGCGCGCCTTGGTGGGTGCTGCCCACCTCAGGTGCCCCCCGGACCGCCTCTTTACCCTATAAAATCCCAAATATTCCAAAACCCATCGGGGTAGCCCTAGATTAGAAGTTTCGCCGCTGCAAGGCCTCTGTATCCATGAGATCCAATCTAGACCCCATTCTGGCACGCTGCCGGAGGGGGAATTATCACCGGTGGCCATCTTCATCATCCCGACGGCTACCACGATGAGGAGGGAGTAGTCCACCCTCGGGTCTGAGGGTTTGTACCAGTAGCTATGTGTTTAATCTCTCTCCCCCCCCCTCTCTCTCTCTCTCGTGTTCTTGAGATGTCACGATCTTGATGTATCGCGGGCTTTGTTAATATAGTCAGATCATATGGTGTTTCCCCCCCTCTCTATCTTATTGTGATGAATTGAGTTTTTCCCTTTGAGGTTTCGTTGTTATCGGTTTGAATACTTTTATGGATTTGAGAACACTTTATGTATGTATTGCAATTGAATACTCGTGGTGACAATGGGGTATCATATTGATTCACTTGATATATGTTTTGGCACTCAATTCGCGGATTCCCAAGGTGACATTGGGGTAATCTATGCATAGGGGTTGATGCACGTTCTTGTCTTTGTTTCTCCGATAGAAATCTTGGGGCGCTCTTTGAAGTTCTTTGTGTTGGATTGAGTATTATGAATATGAATTTGCTTTGGTGTTATTTTAGTCTGAACTATAGGATAGATCGAACGGAAAGAATAGCTTTGTGTTATTTTAGTACAAACTCTTGAATAGATCGAATGAAAAGAATAGCTTTGAGGTGGTTTCGTACCCTACAAACAATTTATTCTTATGTTCTCCGCTAGATAGGAACTTTGGAGTGATTCTTCATCGCACTTTGAGGGATGGCTATATGATCCAACTATGTTAGCATTGTTGAGAGATTGCACTAGTGAAAGTATGCACCCTAGACCTCATTTTCAAGCATTGCAATACCGTTTTTGTGCCCTTTTACTATTTGCTACCTTGCTGTTTTTATCTATTCAGAATATAAAAATATATTTCTACCATCCATATTACACTTTTATCACTATCTCTTCGCCAAACTAGTGCACCTATACAATTTGCCATTGTATTGGGTGTGTTGGGGACACAAGAGATTTCTTGTATTTGGTTGCAGGGTTGCTTGAGAGAGACTATCTTCATCCTACGCCTCCCACGGATTGATAAACCTTAGGTCATCCACTTGAGGGAAAATTGCTACTGTCCTACAAAACTCTATGCTTAGAGGCCCAACACGAGTCTACAAGAATAAAGTTGCGTAGTAGACATCAGTTAGGTGTCACTTGGGAGCCTCTGTCAAGATTGTGGAGTTGAACCAAGGAGTTTGTAAGGGCAAGGATATCGCCTACTTCGTGAAGATCTACCCAAGCGAGGCAAGTCCTTCGTGGGCGATGGCCATGGTGGGATAGACAAGGTTGCTTCTTCATGAACCCTTCGTCGGTAGAGCCCTCCATGGACTCGCGCAACCATTACCCTTCATGGGTTGAAGTCTCCATCAACGTGGATGTAAGATAGCACCACCTATCGGAACCACGCAAAAAATCTCCGTGTCTACATTGCATTTGCTCCCTCCAAACTCCTCCCGTTTACCTTCATATGCAATGATTTACATTCCGCTGCTATACTCTTAGAGTGCATGTGTAGGTTGATTTCTTGACTTGCGTTAAGTTGCTAAAATCTGCCAAGACTTAAAATTGGGAAAAGGCTAGATTTTTATTTGGTCAAGTAGTCTAATCACCCCCCCTCTAGACATACTTTCTTTCATAAACCGGTATAATTTCCAGATCTGTTGGAGTGCCTTGTTTAGTACCAGCATTACGTAATGAACGTTTGCCTAAGGATTTTAAGGGTCCTCGCAAGGTGCCTAACTATACAACTGATATTCCCCTTGAGGCCTGGATTGAGAGTTATGAGTTAGCGATGGAGATGCTAGATGTCAATGATGCCGTGTGTGCTAAATATTTTACTATGATGTTGGATGGGCCAGCTCGGACCTGGTTAAAAGGATTACCCGCCAACTCCATCAATTCATGGGCAGAGTTGAAAGCACGGTTCATTCAGAATTTTGAAGGAACATGCAAGCAGCTTTTAACGATCATTGATCTTGATAACTGTGTACAACGTGAGGATGAGTCGGCTCATAATTGGGTCTGGCGGGTCTCAACTATTATGCATTCTTCAGACAGTATTGCAGCAGGTCAGGCGGTTCTGATCTTGGAGATAAACTACCACTTTACCCCCCCCCTTATTCAGAAGCTTGGGCGGTTTAAGCATCACTGTAATGACATGGGAGAGCTCATGGCGGCTCTCATCAAGTATGCTGACTCTGATACCACCAAAGATCCTGGATCTGATGATGAAAAATCCAACAAGGGAAAGAAGAGTGGTAATTGTAAGGGTCAGCACCAGAACATGACAGGGCATAATGGTCACAACCAGGGTAACAGTGGTAGGCGTAGACAACCCGATGGCGGGTTAGATCTTGTAGCTAACACCAACACTAGATATAAAAACCAGCGCCGTAATGGCAATGGTAAGCAGATCTTTGGAGGGCCTAAATTTAATATTGAGGTGATGAAGAACGAACCTTGCCCAAAACACAGTCTACCCAATAAACCGGCGGCTCATTCTTGGAAGGACTGTTTCATCATGAGAGCGTACAAGAATTCCAACTTCAATCAGAATCATGGCAACAATAATGGCCCGCCTGGCGGGTCAGGGTCTGGCTCACAGGGGCCCGACTTTGGTGGTGGTGGCTCAAATTCTAGGTATCAAGGACCGGGCAACCAGGGTGGTTATAACCAACAGTCTGGTCAAGGTAGCCAACAACATCAGTCAGGATATCAGAGTAATCCAAAGTAGCTTAACAGTGGACATTATCATGTTTTCACCACCAGTCTTTGCAAGCGAGATCAAAAGGTTCATAAATGCGCGGTCAGTGCAATTGAGCCGGCGGTACCTCAATACTTGCGATGGTCAGAGCAGCCAATCACATGGAGTCGAGAGGATCACCCGCCCCGGGTTGACAATCCGGGTCAACTAGCATTGGTGGTAGCCCCTCAGGTTGGGGGTTATAAATTCACTAAAGTGCTCATGGATGGTGGCAGCAACATGAATATCCTGTATTATGATATCTTTCGTTAGATGAATTAACTGATAAGGAGCTTAAGCCATCTTCTACAGTTTTTCATGGTGTGGTACCTGGTAAGTTGGCCTATCCAGTTGGTAAGATCGCCTTGGAAGTGTCTTTTGGCAATGACTATGACTACAGAGCAGAGACATTATGGTTTGAAGTGGTTAAGATCAAGATCCCTTATCACGCCCTGTTCAGACGGCTGGCTTACACCAAATTTATGGCACGACCTTGTTATGTTTATTTACAGCTTAAGATGCCAGGACGTAAGGGTACTATTATGGACCATGGTAATCGAAAGATTGCTTTGGAATGTGAAGAAGAAGATGCTGCCTATGCTGAATCAGCTTGTGCTACTGAGGATCTTTAATTTTATAAGGATAAGATTGACCTGGCTGATGTGACCCCTTTGAAGAAGCCCACCATCGAGCAAGACCCTTTGTTGAAGTTTTAGTCAGCTGACGATACTAAGTAGGTTGACTTTGTCCCTGGCAACTCATCTCAGCAGTTCATAGTGGGGGCTAATATGGATCCTAAATAGGAAAGCACGCTCATCGAGTTCATCCGTGATAACCAGGACATCTTTGCATGGAAACCTTCTGACATGCTGGGTGTACCGAGAGAATTTGCTGAGCACACTCTTAATGTGGATCCTAAAATTAAGTCGGTCAAGCAGTTTCTTTGTCATTTCAATGAAGAACGACATACGGTCATTGGAGAAGAGGTGGCCCGGCTCTTGGCAGCCGGGTTTATCTTGGAGGTCTTCCATCCGAAGTGGTTGGCTAACCCGGTGCTGGTGCTCAAGAAGAATGGCACTTGGAGTATGTGTGTTGACTACATAGATCTTAGCAAAGCTTGTCCAGCTAATCTGTTTACTCTCCCCTGTATTGACCAGATTATTGATGCCACGGCGGGTTGTGAGAGTTTATGTCTCTTGGATGCTTATTTTGGTTACCATCATATCAAGAGGGCAGTTAAAGACCAAGAGAAGACGTCTTTTATCACCCCTTTTGGAGCCTTCTGGTATGTCTCTATGCCTTTTGGGCTTAAGAGTGCCGAGGCGACTTATCAACACTGTGTTCAGAATTGCTTTCACAGTCAAATTGGGCGTAATGTGCATGCTTATGTGGATGATATTGTGGTTAAATCCAGGAAAAAGGAGATACTCTTGGATGATCTAAGGGAGACTTTTGACAATCTCCGGGCTATAAGATGATGCTTAACCCGGGCAAGTGTGTTTTTGGTGTACATGCAGGCAAGCTCTTGGGTTTTCTGGTCTCAGAGAGAGGTATTGAAGCTAACCTAGAGAAGATTAAGACTATTACTTCATTAGCTAAGCCGGTGTGTGTCAATGACGTCCAGCGCCTAGCGGGTCGTATCGTGGCTATAAGCTGGTTCATAAGCCGCCTGGGAGAGAAGGCCATTCTCTTATACCAGATGATGAAGAAAACATATGAGTTTGTCTAGAGGGACACTGCTGATAAGATGTTTGAGGTGCTCAAAAAGCAGTTAGCTGAGCTGCCCATCCTTGCGGCTCCCTTTGAGAAGGAACCCTTGCTCCTGTATGTGGCAGCTAATAGCAAGGCTGTCAGTGTGGCGATTGTGGTGGAGCGCAAGGAGACGGGTAAGGAGTACCTAGTCCAGGGGCCGGCTTATCATGTCAGTGAGGTGTTGATTGAGTCCAAGCAACGATATCCACATTGTCAGAAATTGGTATATGGAGTTTTCATGGGCTCATGGCGAGTCACAAGCTGAAGCATTGTTTTCTTGGTCATCCTATTACCGCGGTCAGCTCTGATCCCTTAGGAGACATTATTCAAAGCAGGGAGGCCACAGGCCGGGTTGCTAAGTGGGCAATATAACTCGAACCTCATGGTCTGAAATATGTGCCAAGGACAACTATCAAATCTCAGGCTTGGTGGATTTCATCAATGACTGGACGGAGTTGCAGACGCCCAAGGAGAGGCCTAATAACACATATTGGACGATTCACTTTGATGGGTCCAGGCAGCTGGAAGGCTTGGGGGCTGGGGTTATATTGACTTCCCCATGAGGTGACAAGTTTGTACTAACAATGCAGCTGAATATGAGGAACTCCACGACCTTCGAATGACCAAATAGATGAATTTGAGCCGGATCAGGTGTTTTGGCTACTCAAACCTTGTGGCTCAGCAAGTTTCAGGTACATGGGATTCTAGAGACCTGCTCATGGCGGCTTATCGTCGGGTGGTTGATAATATTGCTGGTCATTTCAAGGGTTATCAAGTAGAGCACCTTGATCGAATGAAAAATGAGGCGGCCGATGCCTTGAGCCAGCTTGGGTCTCAACGTAAGCAGGTACCTCCTAATGTATTTCTTGATGTATTGCATAATCCTTCAGTCAAGTTACCATCAGAAGAGGATCTTGCTATTCCTGACCCAGAGGCGCAGTTGGTGGCGCCTCTCCATGCTATTTCTGATTGGACACTTCCCTACCTGGCTTATATGACCCAGGGCGAGTTACCTGAGGATGAAACTTTGGCAAGGCAAATCACCAGGAGATCTAAATCTATGACTATTGTTAATGGCGAGTTACACCGATGCAGTGTGACAAGCTTGTTCCAACATTGTGTTTCTACTGAAGAGGGTCGTGAGATTTTTGGAGAGATCCATGAAGGTGATTGTGGTCATCATGCCTGCTCTAAGTCTTTAGTGGCTAAAGCTTTTCGTCATGGGTTTTATTGGTTGAAGGCTCGTGCTGATGCAGAGGATATCATTAGTAAGTGTGATGGATGTTAGAAATTTTCTCGACGGGCTCATGTGCCGGCTCAAGAGTTTAGGATGATTCCAATTAGTTGGCAGTTTGCAGTTTGGGGGATTGATATGGTTGGACCTTTCAAGAGGTTTAAGGATAAGAAAACCCACCTCTTGGTGGCGGTTGACAAATTTACCAAGTGGGTTGAAGCAGAGCCGGTCAGCAAGTGTGATGTGGCGACCGCAGTCCAGTTTGTTAAAAAACCGATCTTCCGTTTTGGTTACCCTCATAGTATCATCACTGATAATGACACTGATTTTTCTAAGGATGCTATGAAGGACTTCTGTCAACGAGAGCATATTCATCTTGATGTTTCTTCTCTGGCTCATCCGCCGTCTAATGGTCAAGCTAAGAGGGCTAACCAAGAAATTTTGAGAGGTATCAAGCCACGGCTTATGGTTCCTTTGAAGCGAATGCCGGGTTGTTGGGTTGAGGAGCTACCTTCAGTACTCTAGAGTATCGATACCACCCCTAACAGGTCAATAGGCTATACGCCTTTCTTTATGGTCTATGGTGCAGAGGCAGTTGAGGGAGTCCTGGATTAGGGGGTGTCCGGATGGCCGGACTATAGCCTTTGGCCGGACTCCTGGACTATGAAGATACAAGATTGAAGACTTCATCCCGTGTCCTGATGGGACTTTCCTTGGCGTGGAAGGCAAGCTTGGCGATACGGATATGTAGATCTCCTACCATTGTAACCGACTCTGTGTAACCCTAACCCTCTTCGGTGCCTATATAAACCGGAGGGTTTTAGTTCGTAGGACGAACAACAATCATACCATAGGCTAGCTTCTAGGGTTTAGCCTCTCTGATCTCGTGGTAGATCTACTCTTGTACTACCCATATCATCAATATGAATCAAGCAGGAGGAGGGTTTTACCTCCACCGAGAGGGCCCGAACCTGGGTAAAAACATCGTGTCCCTTGTCTCCTGTTACCATCCGCCTAGACGCACAGTTCGGGACCCCGAGATCCGCCGGTCTTGACACCGACATTGGTGCTTTCATTGAGAGTTCCTCTGTGTCGTCATCTTTAGGCCCGATGGCTCCTCCGATCATCAAAAATGATGCGGTCCAGGGTGAGACTTTTCTCCCTAGACAGATCTTCGCATTCGGTGGCTTTGCACTGCGGGCCAATTTGCTTGGCCATCTGGAGCAGATTGAAAGCTACACCCTGGCCATCAGGTCAGATTTGGAAGTTTGAACTACACGGCTGACGTCCGCGGAGACTTGATCTTCGACAGGTTCGAGCCACAGCCAAGCACGCTGCACTGTCACGATTGGCATGATCTAGCTCTGCCGCCGAACAGTGCCCTGGAGGCCGCACCAGTGTCCGCTCCGACCCTTAGCTCGAAGCCGACTGCGTCGATCGAGGACGGGTGGCCGAACACCGCCTTGGGGGCTGCGATCTCTACGGCGATTGAACCGAACACCATCCCTGTCCTTAGCAAGGCTCATAACTCCAAGGTGCCGGACTCCTCTCCGGCACCGGTCATGGAATTCACCGCCGCGGACATCTTTCACCACTCGCCCTTTGGCGACATCCTGAATTCACTAAAGTCTCTCTCTTTATCAGGAGAGCCCTGGCCGGACTATGGTTAGGAAGGTTGGGATGCGGACGACGAAGAAATTCAAACCCCACCCACCACCCACTACATAGCCACTGTCGATGATTTAACCAACATGCTAGACTTTGACTCCGAAGACATCGACGATATGGACGACGATGCAGGAGACGACCAAGAACCAGCGCCTACAGGGCACTGGATGTCCACCTCATCATACGACATTTACATGGTGGACATCCCAAAAGATAGGAATGGCGATGAAACAACGGAGGATGACCCCTCCAAGAAACAGCCTAAGCGCCGGCGTCAGCGGCGCCGCTCTAAATCCCACCACAGCAAAAACGGTGATTCCCGCACGGGAGACAATAATACCCCGGACAGTGCCGAAGACAACCTCCTCCAGCAAGATTCAGCGCAGGAGGATGGAGAAGCAAGCATGCAAAGAGTATATGAGCAGCGGAAATTAAAGCATGCAACTTGCAAGAAAGTAAAGGGAAGGGTTTGGAGGATTCAAACGCAATTGGAGACAAGAATGTTTTTGGCGTGGTTCCGATAGGTGGTGCTATCGTACATCCACGTTGATGGAGACTTCAACCCACGAAGGGTAACGGTTCCGCGAGTCCACGGAGGGCTCCACCCACGAAGGGTCCACGAAGAAGCAACCTTGTCTATCCCACCATGGCCGTCGCCCACGAAGGACTTGCCTCACTAGCGGTAGATCTTCACAAAGTAGGCGATCTCCTTGCCCTTACAAACTCCTTGGTTCAACTCCACAATCTTGTCGGAGGCTCCCAAGTGACACCTAGCCAATCTAGGAGACACCACTCTCCAAGAAGTAACAAATGGTGCGTTGATGATGAACTCCTTGCTCTTGTGCTTCAAATGATAGTCTCCCCAACACTCAACTCTCTCTCATAGGTTTTGGATCTGGTGGAAAGAAGATTTGAGTGGAAAGCAACTTGGGGAAGGCTGGAGATCAAGATTCATATGGTAGGAATGGAATATCTTGGCCTCAACACATGAGTAGGTGGTTCTCTCTCAGAAATGGTAAGTTGGAAGTGTAGGTTTGTTCTGATGGCTCTCTCCACGAATGAAGAGGAGGTGGAGGGGTATATATAGCCTCCACACAAAATCTAACCGTTACAAACAATTTACCAAACTCGATGGGACCGATTCAACAGACTCGGTCAGACCGATTTAGTAAACCTAGTGACCGTTAGGATTTTTGGTGGGACCGACATGCAACTCGGTAGAACCGATATGGTTAGGGCTAGGGCATAACGTAATCTCACTAAGACCGATTACACAAACTCGGTAAGACCGATTTTGGTAATAAGCTTTCCAGAGAGTTGGTCAGGTAAACTTGGTGGGACCGATTTGCTCTTTTCAGTGAGTCCGAAATGTTACGAAAAGGAAACAGGGAGTTTACATTGCAATCTTGATGGGACCGATCGCTCACTTCGGTTAGACCAAAACGTTACGAAGGGAAACAGAGAGATTACAACCCCATGTCAGTGAGACCGAGATCCCTATCGGTAAGACCGGTCTGCCTAGGGTTTGTGGCAGTGGCTATGACATATGAACTCGGTGGGACCTATTTTGGCTTTGGGTTTGGGTCATATGTGGATGTGAGAAAGTAGTTGAGGGTATTTGGAGCATATCACTAAGCACATGAAGCAAGAGGCTCATTAAGCAACACCTCATCCCTCCTTGATAGTATTTGCTTTTCCTATAGACTCAATGTGATATTGGATCACTAAAATGTAAAATGAAGAGTCTTGAGCTTTTGAGCTTGAGCCAATCCTTTGTCCTTGATATTTTGAGGGATCCACTTTCATTATCCATGCCATGCCATTCATTGAGCTTTCCTGAAATAATAGTCTTGGAATAGCATTACCTCAATGAGCTATATGTTGTTATGAATTACCAAAACCACCTAGGGATAGTTGCACTTTCAATCTCCCCCTTTTTGGTAATTGGTGACAACATATAGATCAAAGCTTCGACAAATGATAATAAGATTGAAAAACATCATCGCTTTGAGAAGTATGTGATAAGCAAGAGCTCCCCCTAAATTTGTGCATAGTTTAAGATTTGCTTTGGACTGCAAATGCACAAGGAATTAGGCTCATGGGTTACTCTTCCATGTCACATACATCTTGGTGGAGCGCTCAAAATGATAAAGATTGAATACATGCACTCATCACCAAGCAAAGTGAATGATTACATAAGGATAGGTAAGGTAATATCATCAAACATGCATAAGTGTAGCTTATGATCAAACACATGATCATCAATGTCTCACAGATAATAGCATAGTATCTCAAGCAATCAAAAGCAAACAAAGTTTAACCACCAAAGTAAGAGAGAACAAAAGCAACACTCTCTCTCTCGAAGCCTGTGATCTATACATTTTTCTCCCCCTTTGGCAACAAGTTACCAAAAAGTTCATAGAAAATGCATAGTGCTAGATCGACTCTCAGGCTTGATCTTCAGGTGGTGGTGTAGAGATGGCTCCTTGGATGAAGGCTTCAGTTGAAGTGGATGGAGCTGGAGGAGTTGGTGCCGGAGCTGGTTGCACTGGAGCTGTAGGAGCTGTAGCTGGTGCAGATGATGTGGCTCTAGAGTCTGTCACAGGCACTGCAGCTGACCTATGAGCTCTAGGCATTCTGGCAAATGCATCAATGGTTGTCTTGCCCTTCCTCTCCTGCATGTCATCCTGGAGCTGCTCCACAACTGACTGAATCTCAGTTACTTTAACATCTAGATCATAGAATTTTTGTTCCATGAATCTTTCCAGGCTCTCCTGATTTTGAGTTAGGGTGGCCAACCCCTTCTCAATCCTCAGTGTTGATGCTATCAAGTAACCAAGCTACTCCTGCTTGTTCTTTAAAAAGTACTCAGATGCCTCCTCTTGAGTTGGCATCTTGGCAGCCTTCTCTCTGTTTGCCTTCTCCTTCTGCTCTTGAGCTTGCACTGATGATGGTTCATTCTCATTCATGACAACTTGATTGTCCTCAAAGTCTGGATAGATAGCAAAATGTTCCTTATCCAGCAAGTATGTTCCTGTGCCCATCTTTGAGTTAATCAACTCCTGAATCTGTGGGACATACCCACAACTCCTCTTCTGGTCTGCTGCTGTCCTCTTAATGGTCTCAACAATGAGGCTCATGACCTTGAATTTTTGTGGCACATCAAACAAGTGTAGCAAGTTGATAGCATGCCCTCTAATCATGTTGTGGTCACCTGACTTGGGCAACAGAGTGTGCCTTAGAATCCAGTTGATGGTTGGCAGCCCTGACAGAAGAAAGTGGACTGACCCAAACTTGAAAGTCTCAAGAGCTTTGTTTGGGATCTCCTTGTACATATGAGACATGGTGTTGTGGTCCATCTTCTTCTTGGCATAGACATCCAAGTCATCCTCACTCTCCTTTGGGGCATTGATTAGACTGGCCCATTCCTCGATTGTTGACTGGTACCTTGTACCTTCAGACATCCAAACTATCCTGCCATCTGGATAGAAGTGTGTTGTGGAGTAGAATTGCATAATGAGCTCATCATTCCACTTTGTGAGCTTCTGCCCAACAAAGTCTGCAACTCCACAAGCAACAAAGCTATCTTGCACTCCAGGATAGTGTTCCTCATTTTCTTTTATGTAGGTCCAGTCGACCCACCTCATATCACACACAATGGGCTTCTTGTCTAACATCACTGTCTCATAGAAGTCCTGCTGTTCCTTTGTGTGGAACCTGTAATCAACAACAATCTTCCTCCTGGTAGCATATGGATCTGTCAGCCTCCACAGTCTGAGTCCTGCATCCTTTCTCAACTTCATATTCTCAGCCACAGGATGAGCATCATTGTGGTCTGGAATCTTAGGCTTTAGCTTCCTCAGGACTTGTCCTTCTTCATCTTCCTCATCAGCAACTTCAGGCACTGGGGCCTTGTTCTTCTCGGCAGCTGGAATACTCCTGGTATTCCTATTTGGTGCAAGCTTGGGCTTGGGGGCAGCTTTGGGTGCTTCCTTGGGCTTTGATGTTGCAGCCCCTGACTTAATAGCATCACCCATTAGCTTTTGTGCCTTGGGTGCTGGTGCAGCAACCTCTTCTTCCTCTTTAGAGTCTCTCCTCATAGAGGGATTTCCAAGAACCTGGGCAGTAGTGGTTCTGGCTCTCTTCTTCTTCTTATCTTGACCAGCAGTTTCATCTTCTGATTCAATGGTAAACTTCATAGTTTCTCTAGTGGGAACTTTCTTGGGTTTGGAAGTTGTGACTCTTCTTGCAGGTGCCTCTTTGGGTTCTATCTTCTCAGGCACTTGAGTTGATCCTCTGACCTTCATCATAGGTGTCCTCTTAGCAGGAACCTTCCTATTTAGTCCAGGCTTTGTGTTCTTTGCTGAGGCATACTCCTTTTTGAGCACTACCTTCTTGGAGGTAGCCTCATCTTCTTCTGCCAAGTAATCCTCATCCTCGGATTCTAAGGTTCTCTTCTTCCTTGTCCTGGTGGTAGCCTTAGGCAAATTACTTGGGGTGCTCCTGCTGCCATCAGCTGAAGTGCTAGAGGGACTAGTGCCCTCACTCATGTGATTATGCTCTTCTGACTTGTTCTGACTATCACTTTGGTCTGACATGCTGCAAAACACTGACTGCTGACCCTATGAATAGTTATAGATGAGATAGAATGGATGAGCATCACAAAATGCAGAGATTTTTGCAAGAGACTGATTCAAAAATTCAGTTTTAATTTTCCACAAAAAGCATTTCGGATCAACCGATTTTCAAACTCGGTGATACCGAAGCAGTTTTTGGAACCTAAACTGGTGAACTCGGTCGGACCGAGTCACAGTTCGGTGGCACCAAGACTGCTAGGGTTTCACAAAGTCCTAAAATCGGTCACACCGATTAGCAATTCTCTGTTAGACCGAGAGTTACTAGTGCAATGGCGTTAGCCAAATGGGTGGGACCGAGTTTGTCAACTCGGTGGGTCCGAGATGGTTTCGGCAGAAACCTAACCCTAAATTTTCAAATCGCATCTAATCTAAGGATTGTATTGACTGGATAGAAGTGTTTCAATCGTGGCAAGAATCATAATGAACACAATGTGCTAGGAATCGGACGAGGATAGCACTGTGATCGAGTCCATACCGTAGCTTGGTGATGAACTCGCTACGACGGCAACGACGGGGGTGAATTCCGTTGACGGCTGCAGAGACCAGCGACAGGAGGCAGCTGGCGACGAGGAGACGATCCGGAGACCCTGGAGGCAGAGCGAGCTATTGCGCGGGCGAAGAGGTTCGGAGAAATTTCCAAAATTTTGCCTGTGAGTATATATAGCCCGACCCTGTCGGTGTGACCGAGTGGAACAACTCGATGGCACCGAGATGCATAACTATGTACAGTTACAGCAACTCGGTGTGACCGAAAAGTTCAAATCGGTTGCACCGAGATTGAAAACTTAGATCGACTTAGTGATCTCGGTAGGACCGAAATGGAGGAATCGGTCAGACCGAGAATCACAAAGAAGTTTTGGAAGTTTAAGTCTATGACGAATCGGGGACTCCGAGTGCTCCTCACACAGAGTGGTTCGAATCTGACTTGATCAAATTTTGTGATGTAGCATGAATAGAGTTTGAGACGAGAAAAGCATAGATAGCTAGAGAAGGTTCTTAGGCATTCTTGGCCATCCACTTGGCAAAAAGAAAAGAAACCCAAACAATCAAAGCAACAAGTGGATGTCCTCGAATGAGTAAAATATGCAACCAACATGCTCACACAATAAAATGGCAAATGAAATATGTGGCAAAGCATGCACAACCAATTCTAGCATCTATCAAACAATTGGTGATGACTAGGTCATCTATATATGAGTATATTGACTTAGGAGTCAAATGAGAACATTTGATCATAGGTCATACTCATCGTTTAAGCTCAAGTGGGGTTACCACTTTTACATAATGCATTGATGTGTTCACACCATTAGAGTTGCTTTGACTCAATTCTTAGAGTTAAGCTCCCCCTAGATGTGAGATCCCCTTTTAGAGGGATGAACTAACCTTGGGTTTTGTCGATGATGACTTCATTTAGATGTTGAAGATGTGGATGCTCAATGTTGATGTAGATCATTTGGAGCAATCCTTTGGAGTGAGTTTCACTTTCAACATACCTACATGGGTTAGTCCCACAAGGAACAAACAAGAGTATCCATAGACATAGAGTGATGCACACACAAGATGATGTCCATGAAATCATTAGGTTACCTTGTCCCTTGCCTTACCAACATGAGGGTTTGTGACTCCTTGAACTAGTGCAAGATGTGGAAGTTGATTGCACTTGTTCTTGCCATAATGATATGAGTGAAGAATGTTGGCAGAGTCACCCTCAAGAACTCTCTAGTTCTTCTTCTTCGGGATCCACATCATCTTGATGGGAATCCTTGGAGTTGTAGTTGTACTTGATGAAGTAGAACTTGACGTAGTCTTGGGAACCCACTTGACCGAGGCCTTAGGTGCTTCTTCAAATGCATCAATGTCCTCTTGAAGCTTGTGCTTGCCTTTGTTATTGTGGTCTTGTGGTGGAAGATCATCTTGCGCTTGTGTTCCCTTGAAGTAAGTAGGATCATACTTCTCTTGTTGAGGAACAAACTTCGTCTTGGGTTATTGATCTTCTTCCCACTCAACTCCATTGGCATTGAACATTCGTTCAAAACCAACACCTTGATTCTTCCGGTGCCTTCCTTGCTTGCGTACAATTTCCTCGAATTGCTTACTCCCGGCAAGGATCTTGTAAACACCTTTCTCTATAATTCCCTTCAATAAGCTATTTTCTTGCTCAAGTGTAACTTGGCTAAGAGAATCATTAGTGGAATCAAGAGAACTACTAGAAGCAACAATATTGGATTTGGCATTATAATTGTTACTACTAGTGGAAGGATCTTTCTTGTACTTGTTACTAGACTTGACTTGAGGCATGTAAGTAGATAAGAGTAAACGCTTGGCAATGTAAGAAGAACTTTCTTACGGAGATCATCATTGATTGCCTTTAAGAACTCATGCTCTTGCTCAAGATTGAGCTTTTCGAAGCGTAACTTCTCATGAGCCCTTAAAAGTTCTCGATGATCTTTGAAGATAGTTTCATGAGCTAACTTAAGAGTGTTTAGTTCTTTAGTTAGAAGCTCAATCTTCTCCTTATCATTGTCATTCGTTTTATCTTGATTAGCATGATTAATTGACGTTTCATCATAGTATTCATCACTAGAGTTGTCAACAAGTAAATCATCATCAACTAGCAAGTCATCTTCATCACTATTGAAATCAACATACTCGGGATGTGTTACCTTTGGACCTTTGGCCATGAAGCATCTTCCAATTCCTTAATTTGGTGAGTCAAATATGTCGTAGGAGTTGGTTGACACAAGTGCTAGACCGGCAACACCTTCATCTTGAGTATATTTGGAGTCGGAGTGATAGCTTCTCTCGGAGTGGTTTTCGGAGTCGGAGCCGGATACCCATTCACCAACATGAGCTTGATGTCTTCGTTTTGTGTAGCTCCTTGATGACTTGTCCTTCCTTTCCGAATCCTTGCTTCTCCGTGAGGGTCTTCATTCATAACGATCATCTCTACTCCTCCTCTCTCTTGGTGGTGATTCCTCTCTTTTGCTTCTTCTTTTTGGAGAATCTTCTCTTCTTTTGTAGGGTGCCGTACACTCATTGGAATAGTGTCCGGGTCTCCCACAATTGTAGCAATTGCGCTCTCGACTAGAAGATCTTTTTTCATTGTTGGACCTTGACTTAGAGCTTCTTTCTTTGCTTCTACTCTTGTAGAATTTGTTGAAGTTCTTCACCATTAATCTCAATTCTTTATTAAAGGTTTGTTTCTCACTTGATGATGTGGGGGCTTCACATGAGGCTTTGTAAGCACCACTTGACTTGTTGTGAAGTTCCTCCTTATCCTTGAGTGACATCTCATGAGCAACAATTCTTCCAATGACTTCCGTTGTCTTGAGATCTTTATAGTTTGGCATCATTTGGATCAATGTGCACATGGTATCATACTTTCCATCCAATGCTCTTAGGATCTTCTTGATGATGAATCTGTCGGTCATCTCTTCACTCCCTAAGCCGGCAATCTCAGTTGTGATAAGAGCAAGCCTAGAGTACATTTCAGCGACACCTTCACCATCCTTCATTTTGAACTTGTCAAGCTGACTTTGGAGCACATCCAACTTGGATTCCTTGACGGAGTCGGTACCTTCATGCATATCAATCAAAGTATCCCAAATTTCCTTTGCATTCTCAAGGCGGCTGATTTTGTTGAATTCTTCGGGGCACAATCCGTTGAAGAGGATATCACAAGCTTGAGCGTTGTATTGCAACATCTTCAATTCATCCGCGCTAGCTTCATGGTTTGGTTCTCTCCCATCAAAGAATTCACCTTGCAAGCCAATACACACAATAGCCCAAACGGGGGGGTTATGTCCAAGAATATGCATTTTCATCTTATGCTTCCAACTAGCAAAATTAGTACCATCAAAGTAAGGACCTCTACGGTGATAATTTCCCTCACTAGACGCCATACTCTCCTAGGTTGTGAAACCAAGGCTATGACCACCAAAAGTTGTGGAAATCAAAGAAAATGGAGACCAAGGCTCTGATACCACTTGTAGGACCTTGAAGTAAGTCTGGAGGGGGGGGGGTGATTAGACTACTTGACCAATTAAAAACTTAACCTTTTCCCAATTTTAGAGTTTGGCAGATTTTAGCTATCTTAGGACAAGTCAAGCAATCATCACACAATTCAAGCAAGCATGCAAAGAGTATATGAGCAGCGGAAATTAAAGCATGCAACTTGCAAGAAAGTAAAGGGAAGGGTTTGGAGGATTCAAACGCAATTGGAGACACAGATGTTTTTGGCGTGGTTCCGATAGGTGGTGCTATCGTACATCCACGTTGATGGAGACTTCAACCCACGAAGGGTAACAGTTGCGCGAGTCCATGGAGGGCTCCACCCATGAAGGGTCCACGAAGAAGCAACCTTGTCTATCCCACCATGGCCGTCTCCCACGAAGGACTTGCATCACTAGCGGTAGATCTTCACGAAGTAGGTGATCTCCTTTCCCTTACAAACTCCTTGGTTCAACTCCACAATCTTGTCGGAGGCTCCCAAGTGACACCTAGCCAATCTAGGAGACACCACTCTCCAAGAAGTAACAAATGGTGCGTTGATGATGAACTCCTTGCTCTTGTGCTTCAAATGATAGTCTCCCCAACACTCAACTCTCTCTCATAGGTTTTGGATCTGGTGGAAAGAAGATTTGAGTGAAAAGCAACTTGGGGAAGGCTAGAGATCAAGATTCATATGGTAGGAATGGAATATCTTGGCCTCAACACATGAGTAGGTGGTTCTCTCTCAGAAATGGTAAGTTGGAAGTGTAGGTTTGTTATGATGGCTCTCTCCACGAATGAAGAGGAGGTGGAGGGGTATATATAGCCTCCACACAAAATCTAACCGTTACACACAATTTACCAAACTCGGTGGGACCGATTCAATAGACTCGGTCAGACCGATTTAGTAAACCTAGTGACGGTTAGGATTTTCGGTGGGACCGACATGCAACTCGGTAGAACCGATATGGTTAGGGTTAGGGCATAACGTAATCTCGGTAAGACCGATTACACAAACTCGGTAAGACCGATTTTGGTAATAAGCTTTCCAGAGAGTTGGTCAGGTAAACTAGGTGGGACCGATTCGCTCTTTTCGGTAAGACCGAAATGTTACAAAAAGGAAACAGGGAGTTTACATTGCAATCTCGGTGGGACCAATCGCTCACTTCGGTTAGACCGAAACATTACGAAGGGAAACAGAGAGATTACAACCTCATCTCGATGAGACCGAGATCCCTATCGGTAAGACCGATTTGCCTAGGGTTTGTGGCAGTGGCTATGACATATGAACTCGGTGGGACCGATTTTGGCTTTGGGTTTGGGTCATATGTGGATGTGAGAAAGTAGTTGAGGGTATTTGGAGCATATCACTAAGCACATGAAGCAAGAGGCTCATAAAGCAACACCTCATCCCTCCTTGATAGTATTGGCTTTTCCTATAGACTCAATGTGATCTTGGATCACTAAAATGTAAAATGAAGAGTCTTGAGCTTTTGAGCTTGAGCCAATCCTTTGTCCTTGATATTTTGAGGGATCCACTTTCATCATCCTTGCCATGCCATTCATTGAGCTTTCCTGAAATAATAGTCTTGGAATAGCATTAGCTCAATGAGCTATATGTTGTTATGAATTACCAAAACCAGCTAGGGATAGTTGCACTTTCAGTATCTTCACAAGCTACTCGGCAAGACGGCATACGAGCTTCTCACCGGTAACAAACCCCAAGTTGGATACTTTCGATTATTCGGCTCAAAGTGCTACATTCTTGATAAGCATCGTCATTCTAAATTTGCTCCTAAGTCTCATGAAGGTTTCCTACTTGGTTATGGCTCAAACTCTCACACATACCGTGTCTACAACAATTTCACCCAAAAGGTTGAAGAAACGGTAGATGTGAAGTTTGATGAATCTAATGGCTCGCAAGTAGAGCAATTGCCAATTGATGTAGGAGACAAAGACCCCTCGGAAGCAATTCAAGACTTGTCTATTGGCAAGATTCATCCAATGGAGGTGAACGAGAGTACCTCGTCCGTCCAAGTGGAAGCTTCTACCTCACGACAAGGTGAACCAAGAGTTGATACGGAAGCATCCACAAGTGGGACACACCAAGATGAAGAAAACAAGGAAGTGCATCAAGATGAAAGTCAACAACCTCCTTCTCCACCACGACAAGAGAACGACAACTCCAACAATGAAGAAGGCCAAGAAGAAGAACAAGATGAAGAAGATGTTCAACCAAGACCCAAGCAAAAGCATTCAAGAGTTCGAGCAAGAATTGCTAAAGACCATCCCGTCGAGCAAATCTACAATGATATCCAAACCGGGAGAATCACTCGCTCTAAAACTCGTTTAGCTAACTTTTGTGAACACTATTCATTCATCTCTTGCATTGAACCTATGAAGGTTAAAGAAGCATTAGAAGATCCAGATTTGGATAAACGCTATGCATGAAGAGCTACACAACTTTGAGAGAAATAAATTTTGGACATTGGTTGAGAAGCCCTACAACAAGCACAACATCATCGGTACCAAATGGGTGTTTTGCAACAAGCAAGATGAAGATGGACAAGTAGTTCGCAACAAAGCACGTCTCGTCGCCCAAGGCTACACACAAGTCGAAGGTATGGACTATGGTGAGACTTATGCTCCCGTTGCTAGACTTGAGTCCATTCACATCTTACTTGCCTATGCTAATCACCATGATATCACCTTGTACCAAATGGACATTAAAAGTGCTTTTCTAAATGGTGAAATAGAGGAGGAAGTATATGTTAAGCAACCTCCCGGCTTTGTTAATCCTAAGAAACCTGATCATGTTTACAAACTTCACAAAGCTCTTTATGGTCTTAAACAAGCTCCTAGAGCGTGGTATAAATGCTTGACCAAGTTCCTTATTGAAAAAGGGTTTGAAATTGGGAAAATTGATTCCACTCTTTTTACAAAAAGGGTCAATGGAGAACTATTTGTATGCCAAATTTATTTCGATGATATTATATTTGGTTCTACTAACCCTCATTTTAGTGAAAAGTTTGGAAAGCTAATGTTGGAGAAGTTTGAGATGTCAATGATGAGTGAACTCAAATTCTTTCTTGGTTTGCAAATCAAGCAAACTAAGGAAGGTACCTTTATCTCTCAAATGAAGTACACCAAGGACTTGTTCAAGAAGTTCAATATGCAAGAATGCAAAGGTATGACTACACCCATGCCTACTAGTGGACATCTTGATTTGACCAAAGATGGTGAACCGGTCGATCAAAAGGTTTATCGCTCCATGATTGGTTCATTGTTATATCTATGTGCTTCACATCCCGATATCATGCTAAGTGTGTGCATGTGTGCACGATATCAAGCTGCTCCTAAAGAATGTCATCTTAAGGCCGTGAAAAGGATAGTGAGATACTTAATCCATACACCAAATTTTGGCATTTGGTATCCTAAGAGGGCCTCTTTCGATCTTGTTGGCTACTCCGACTCGGACTATGCCGGTGACAAGGTTGATAGAAAGTCCACTTCGGGTACTTGTCAATTTCTTGGTAGATCTGTTGTTTCTTGGTCTTCCAAGAAACAAAACTCGGTATCCTTATCCACCGCTGAAGCGGAATACATTGCCGCTGGTTCATGTTGTGCTCAATTACTTTGGATGACCCAAACTCTTAAAGATTATGGGATATATGTGAAACATGTTCCATTACTTTGTGACAATGAAAGTGGTATCAAGATTACTCACAATCCCGTGCAACACTCTCGAACTAAGCATATTGAAGTTTGTCATCATTTCATTCGAGATCATGTTGCTAAGGGTGACACTAATCTTAAGCATATTCGCACCGAAAAACAATTAGCGGATATTTTCACTAAACCACTTGATGAGAAAGTGTTTTGCAGGTTAAGAGGTGAATTGAACATCATTGATGCTTCAAACTTGGAGTAGGAACTCCATTGTATACATGCAAGACATGAGCTTATGACTAATCCTTGATATTTCTCTTATGATGACTATCTTATGTCTTGGATACATTTGCAACTTGGATGTTATCTAACCCTTGTAGGTACTTCGATGAATCTAAGTCTATGAGATTGCAACTCACTCATATCTTGAGCAATCTCTACATCACCAAGTCTCTACACAATGGTGGTTGAAGACAAGGAAGCATGAAACCATTCAAACATATCCTTTGACAAATTCTATGTTGAGTTTCATGATTGTCATTTTGGATACACAAGTGCTCGTCCTTGCAAAAACTAACCCATGTAGGTAGATGAACTCAAATTCCAAGTGGTGCTCCCAACTCTTGATGGGCTACATCAACCGTGAGTAACCCACACAAGTTCAACTACATGATCACAATCAACACCACCACCCAAGGTATGTTATTCCATCTTAGAGAAGCTTTACTCCAAGTCATGAGTCAAGGCAACTCGACAAGATGTGAATACATCAAGATGCTTAAACGAAAAATGGTAACCCCATTTTGAGCTTAGATGATGAGTATGACCTACGATCAAGTGATCTCAGTTGACTCCTAAGCCAATATACTCTAACATAGGTGACCTTGTCGCCGACCAATTCTAGATGAAGTTTTCTTGCGTTATTTTTGTGCTCTTGCATTTGTCTCATTCATATCTGTTTCCCCTTTCAAAAAAAACTTCATCTAGATTTCTTCTCTTTTCTGTTTGATCTGCATTCCCTGCATCTAATTCATTGCAAATCTTTCAGTTAATTACTTGCAAATATTTGTGAGATCTTACGTGTCTAGTGAGATGAGGTGACAAGTGTTTTCTCTGTGATGAACTCGGTCACACCAATTTCTTGTCTTCGGTCTAACCGAATTCGTTTGGTGCAACCGAAGCATACAACTCAGTGCCACCGATTTCACTACAGGAAAAACATTTTGCCATTTATTCCTGCATGTCTTCTGATCCAGCTCCACTAAATGAATCTTGTCCTCTACAAACATCACATTTTTATCAGTGCTTTGTGTTGTGACTCAAGGACCAAGCCCATTCACGACAAATTCCAGGAGACCCTTCTTGGAAATTGATGTCAAAGGGGGAGAGAGAGATCACATCAAAGCTTATCACTTCAACAGGGGGAGAGAGATATCTCTAGGGGGAGAGAATACTCAAGGAGAGAGTAATCTTCAAGGATCCCAGATGCTTGGTGTTCAAGAGGAGAGATGCCACATGTCTTCTTGAGGGGAAAGACATGTTCATATGTGCCTATTTTCATTAGCTCTGTTCATTTGCTTCTTTGAGCTCTGATTTTGCATTTTGCTCTAATTTTCTGTTCCCTATCTTCTCCCAGTATCCCATGCTAGGTTCAGGGGGAGCAAGACATCTAAGGGAAAGAAATTCTTTAAATTCTTTGCACATCTTTACCTTTGGGGACATGTCTATATCAAATGTGGTACTTAGTACTCACTCTCTACATGTCATCCTAGTCTTGGTACTCTTGTGGTTTCTTTCTGTTTGCTCTAGCCAGCAAGTGTATCTGTGTTATCTAACCTTATTTTCACAAGTTCATTCCATCCTAAGCCAACTCAAGACCACAAGGTAAATATATGCATCACAATCATGTCTATGAGGAATTCTTGCTGTTGTACATACTATTCGCAAGGAGGACTCATGAGCATGAAGGTACATTTCCCATATTCACATCATTTGCTCTGATGCATATAGCCAAGATACATGTAACACATTGCCTACTCTATCATGGTTATGCACTCTGTCATGGTTATTGAGGGAGTCCTGGACTAGGGGATGTCCGGACAGCCGGACTATCATCGTCCGCCGGACTCCAAGGCTACGAAGATACAAGATTGAAGACTCCGTCCCGTGTCCGGATGGGACTTTCCTTGGCGTGGAAGGCAAGCTTGGTAATACGGATATGTAGATCTCCTACCATTGTAACCGACTCTGTGTAACCCTAGCCCTCTCCGGTGTCTATATAAACAGGAGGGCTTTAGTCCGTAGGACATAACCTCCATTACAACAATCATACCATAGGCTAGCTTCTAGGGTTTAGCCTCCTTGATCTCATGGTAGATCCACTCTTGTAATACACATCATCAATATTAATCAAGCAGGACGTAGGGTTTTACCTCCATCAAGAGGGCCCGAACCTGGGTAAAACATCGTGCCCCTTGTCTGCTGTTACCATCCGCCTAGACGCACAGTTCGGGACCCCCTACCCGAGATCTGCCGGTTTTGACACCAACATTGGTGCTTTCATTAAGAGTTCCTCTGTGTCGTCACCGATAGGCTTGATGGCTTCTTCAAACAACAACACCGTCCAGGGTGAGACTTTTCTCCCCGGACAGATCTTCGTATTCGGCGGCTTCGCACTGCGGGCCAATTCGCTTGGCCATCTGGAGCAGATCGAAAGCTACGCCCCTGGCCATCAGGTCAGGTTCGGAAGCCTAAACTTCACGGCCGACGTCCGCAGGGACTTGATCTTCGACGGACTCGAGCCACAACCGAGCGTGTCGCGCTGTCGCGATGGGCATGATCTAGCTCTGCCGCCGGACAGTGCCTTGGTGGCCGCACACGAATCCGCTCCGGCCCTTAGTCCGGAGCCGATCGCGCCGATCGAGGACCGCTGGCTAGACACCGCCTCAGGAGCTGCATCTTCCATGGCGATGGAGCCGAACTCTGACCTTGTCCCCCGTAAAGCTCGTGACTCCGAGGTGCCGGACTCCATGCCGGACTCCGAACCTCCTGCGCTCCTGCCAATCGAATCCGATTGGGTGCCGATCATGGAGTTCACCGCGGCGGACATCTTTCAGCACTCGCCCTTTGGCGACATCCTAAATTCGCTAAAGCATCTCTCGCTATCCGGAGAGCCCTGGTTGGATTATGGCCAGGATGGTTGGGATGCGGACGACGAAGAAATTCAAAGCCCACCCACCTCCCACTTTGTAGCCACTGTCGACGATCTAACCGACATGCTAGACTACGACTCCGAAGACATCGACGGTATGGACGACGATGCCGGAGACGAACAGGAACCAGCGCCTACAGGGCACTGGAAGACCACCTCGTCATATGACATATACATGGTGGACACCCCAAAAGATGGGGACGGTGAAGAAGCAGCGGAGGCAGATTCCTTAAAGAAACAGCCCAAGCGCCAGCGTCAGCGGCGCCGCTCTAAATCCCGCCACAGCAAGAATGGAGATTCCGGCATAGGAGATAATAACACCCCAGACAGTGCCGAAGACAATCCCCTCCAGCAAGATTCAGCGCAGGAGGATACAGAAGCAAGCCCTCGCGAGAGAGCGGTAGACGAAGAGGTTGAGGATGATAATTACATACCTCCCTCCAAAGACAAGGCAAGCCTCAACGATGACGAATTCGTCGTGCCAGAGGATCCCGTCGAACAAGAGCGTTTTAAACGCAGGCTTATCGCCACGGCAAATAGCCTAAAGAAAAAGCAGCAGCAGCTTCAAGCTGGTCAGGACCTGCTAGCCGATCGATGGACCGAGGTCCTCGCGGCCGAAGAGTATGAACTTGAACGCCCCTCCAAGAGCTACCCAAAACGCAAGTTGCTCCCCCGATTAGAGGAGGAAGCATACATACCTTCATCACCAGCGCACAATACGGCCGACCGACCACCCCGTGGTCGCGACAGAGAGGCATCCAGGCCCTCCACCAAGACCGTACCCCGGCACCGCTCCAAAAGTGGGAAGCCAAATGGGAATGCGCCGGACTTGCGAAATATATTGGACGAGAAAGCAAGGCAATCCAGATCCATCTACGGATCACGTGGGCGCCCCACGACCCACGACGAATACCGTCACACCGGATACAACAACCCCGGGCGGGCCGAACACAGCAGACACTCGAGCTATGTCGTGATATTGCTCAATATAGAGGTGCCGCACACCCACTATGCTTCACTGATGAAGTAATGGATCATCAAATACCTGAAGGGTTTAAACCCGTAAATATTGAATCCTATGATGGCACAACAGACCCCGCGGTTTGGATTGAAGATTATCTCCTTCACATCCATATGGCCCGCGGCGACGATCTCCACGCCATCAAATACCTCCCACTCAAGCTTAAAGTACCAGCTCGGCATTGGCTTAACAGCTTGCCCGCAGAGTCAATTGGGTGTTGGGAGGACCTGGAAGCTGCATTCCTCGACAACTTCCAGGGCACATATGTGCGACCACCAGACACCGATGACCTAAGCCACATAATTCAACAGCCAGACGAATCGGCCAGACAGTTCTGGACACGGTTCTTGACAAAGAAAAACCAAATCGTCGACTGTCCGGATGCAGAGGCCCTCGCAGCCTTCAAACATAACATCCGCGACGAGTGGCTAGCCCGGCACCTAGGACAGGAAAAGCGGAAATCCATGGCCGCCCTCACATCATTAGTGACCCGCTTTTGTGCGGGAGAGGATAGCTGGCTAGCTCGCAGCAACAACCTCAGTAAAAATTCTGGCAGTCCGGATACTAAGGACCACAATGGCAGGTCGCGTCGAAGCAAAAACAAACGCCGTATTAACGGCGACGACAAGGAGGATACGGCAGTCAACGCCGGATTCCGAGGCTCTAAACCCGGTCAGCGGAAGAAGCCATTCAAAAGAACCACTCCGGGTCCGTCCAATTTGGACTGAATCCTCGACCGCTTATGCCAGATACATGGCACCCCCGAAAAGCCAGCTAACCACACCAACAGAGACTGTTGGGTATTCAAGCAGGCATGCAAGTTAATTGCCGAAAACAATGACAAGGGGCTGCATAGCGATGACGAGGAAGATACCCGGCCACCGAACGGTAGAGGACAGAAGGGTTTCCCCCCACAAGTGCGGACGGTGAACATGATATACGCAACCCATATACCCAAGAGGGAGCGGAAGCGTGCACTAAGGGACGTATATGCGATGGAGCCAGTCGCCCCTAAGTTCAATCCATGGTCCTCTTGCCCGATCACTTTCGATCGAAGAGACCATCCGACCAGTATCCGCCATGGCGGATTCGCCACATTGGTTTTAGACCCAATCATCGATGGATTTCACCTCACGAGAGTCCTGATGGACGGCGGCAGTAGCCTGAACCTGCTTTATCAGGATACAGTGCGCAAGATGGGCATAGACCCCTCAAGGATTAAACCTACAAAGACGACCTTTAAAGGCGTCATACCAGGTGTTGAGGCCAATTGTACAGGCTCAGTCACACTGGAAGTGGTCTTCGGATCCCCGGACAATTTCCGGAGCGAGGAGTTAATCTTCGACATAGTCCCGTTCCGCAGCGGCTATCACGCTCTACTCGGACGAACCACGTTTGCAAAGTTCAACGCGGTGCCGCATTACGCATACCTCAAGCTCAAGATGCCAGGCCCTCGTGGAGTCATCACGGTCAACGGAAATACGGAACGCTCCCTCTGAACGGAGGAACGTACAGCGGCTCTCGCGGCAGAAGTACAGAGCAGCCTTCTAAGGCAATTTTCGAGTCCGGCCGTTAAACGGCCGGACACGGCCAAACGCGCCCGGAGCAACATCAACCAAGACCACCTGGCACGTTCCGAGCATGTGTAGCAATGTGGCCCCAACCCCAGCCCCCGCATGATCGCAAGACCAACCCTCCGCGTACACCATTACACTCTGGAGATACCATGGGCCTAGGGGGAGGGGCACGACCACAACAGACCCAGAGTGCGGCTCGACCACACCAGGGGCTCACAAGTGTGTCGCTTTTTTTTTCTTTTCCTTTCTCTATTTTTCCTTCTTTGTATACACAGGACTCCGTTCACCAGGGGCTCTGTCCGGCGGCGAACCCGCCGAACTCACGATGCAACAACCAGGGAGGGAAGAAGGCTGCGATGAACACTCAGGTGGTCTCCATTACGAGCATTAAAATTCAATTATATACACCAGTCCGCAGCCCACCCCTGGAGGGGGACATGTTTATTTAGTCCAATCCCTTGCTTACCGCACTATTTGTATCCTTCCACACTCATAGCAGAATTCCTTGAATAAATAATGCAGCATTTTTTGCCTGTTATTGCATTACTTTACACATATGTTCATTAATGACATCTTGCACCCGTATATTTTGGTACGGCCGAATACACCAGGGGCTTATGTTCCCCGCATTATGGTGTGATAAGTCCGAACACTTTCACAAGTGCGGCACCCCGAACTTATAGCATTACATGAATCGGCTCCGAATCATGTCTTGGGTCAATAGTTGGGTTTGCCCGGCTCCCACGTTTTGGTGCCTTACGTTCCGTTCTGTCGGCTAAGGTGGCACTGGGAGAACCACTGCGATTGCGCCCCGGTTGAGCTGGGCGAGCGCCTCAGTGGAGAAAGCTAAAACTGACTGGCATGATAAGGCGAGAGACTGGTCGCTGTTCGAGAGGTCTTTTCGGGTCCCTAAAGACTCATGCCGCTTCGAGCGAAGTACCAGATAATGTCCGACGAAGGCGTGGATAGCGCCCCGGTTCGGTCTTCCGAATACTAGGGGCTTCGCCGAAATTTAAAATTATAGAATTCTATGGCTAAGTGAGAGTGTTCAAGCATTATAAGTCCGGTTGCCTTGTTCGTTGTGTTGAGCGCCTCCCTAGATGGACCCAAAAATGGGAACAAGAGTGCTCAAGTTTATCCTGAACACCCCAGCAGTTGCGGCTCGGGGGCTGAAGCCAACGACTTGCCATCTCTCAGATTTTGTAAACGGCCGCACAGAAGGTAATATTTTAAATTTAACAAGCGTTGCTTAAGCGCATCTGAACAAAGTTTTCAGGGCACAGGATAATACATAGCGAGTTTACTCAATAATTACATCTCTAGGGCACTCATCCGCAATATTGCGGGCACCCTTCAGGACAGTCTTATAGTACATTTCGGGCGTGCGATACTCCTTGCCCGCTGGCCGCGGGTCAGTAAGAAGCCTCTCCGCATCCAGCCTACCCCAGTCCACCTTTGTGCGGGCAAGGGCCCGACGAGCACCTTCAATGCAGGCGGAGCGCTTGACGACCTCCACCCAGGGGCACGCATCCACCAGCCGCCGCACGAGGCCGAAGTAGCTCCCAGGCATGGCCTGTCCAGGCCATAGCCGGACTATGAGGCCCTTCATGGCCTCCTCAGCCGCCTTGTGGAGCTCGACCAGCTGCTTGAGCTGGTCGCTAGGGGGCACCGGATGGCCGGCCTCAGCGTACTGAGACTAGAAAACCTTCTCCGTTGAGCTCCCCTCCTGGCCACGGTAGAATGCGGCAGCATCGGATACACTGCGCGGCAGATCTGCAAACGCCCCTGGAGAGCTCCAAATTCGGGTAAGTGTCAGGTAGTTTACATTAACATGCTTGCTTTGCATGAAAAATGCCTTACCCGCCGCTATCTTCTTCACATCTTCAACCTCCTGAAGGGCCTTATGGGCCTCGGCCTTGGCGGACTTGGCACTTTCGAGAGCCGAGGCGAGCTCGGACTCTCGAGTCTTTGAGTCACGCTACAAACTCTCATGCTTCTCCATGAGAGCCTGGAGCTCTTGCCGAACTTCCGCCACCCGCGCCTCCTGCTTCTCTCGCTCTGCCCGTTCCGCGGCCGCATTGCGTTCGGCCACGGACACAGCCTCCTTCAGGGTTGCCACCTCGTTAGTGGCCCCTGCAGTACCCACGTTATCCTTGTCATTTTTATTGCAACCTAAATCCTTTTCTGTAAGGTAAATCTTTAAAGTGGTGTTACTCACCTTCTTTGTCCTCGAGCTGCTTCTTGGCACGGCCGAGCTCTTGCTCGGACCGCTCAAGATCCTGCTTCAATGCACCGACCTCCGCAGTCAGTGCGGCAGAGGTCAGCAGCGCAGCCTGCAAACCCATATTGACATATTGTTTAGCAACCCTGCGTATATCTTTTTAGATCCTCAGTCCGGCTTTTCTTTCCGAACGCCGAACTGAGCATCAGGGGCTACTGTCTATGCGGTATTACATTACATAATTTTAACTTCTTACCTCAAAGCCTGTTAGAAGGCTGCTGCAGGCTTCGGTCAGCCCGCTCTTGGCGAGCTGAACCTTCTGAATCACCGCACCCATGATAGTGCGGTGTTCTTCCTCGATGGAAGCGCCTTTGAGCGCCTCCAACAAGTTGTCCGGCGCCTCCGGTTGGACGGGGGCCGCCGGTGTCACGGTCTTGCCCTTCTTGCGAAGGGGCCGCCTGCCGGACTCTGGAATCACTACGGGTTCCGGCGTAGAGTCCGGCGCAGAGTCCGGGAGGCTGCCTTGCGGCGCCTCCGGAGCCTCCTCCTGATGGGTCCCTTCCTGGGATCCCACCTCGGCGTCCTCAGCGGCGTGAGGGGTGGAGGCGGTCGGGATGGATTCCACATCCGACGTAGCCAACGACCCGCTCGACGAAGCAGGGAGATCATCGTCGGCCGGACTACAGGCAGTATGCGGCATTAGAAGGACACTATGTGACAAAAGGAAATTGTAGATCATTCAGGGATCCGGACACTTACGATCTCGCCTGAGGCCTGGCCCTTGTGGGCCACTCTTCATCGCCAACGTTGGTGTTGGCGGAGCTGTCCGGGGGAATAGTTCTTCCCCTCTTGGACCCTTCGGCCTCCCCTGTTGGGGAGGCCTTCCTCTTTCTCTCTCCCTCCTCTGGGAGAGAGTCTTCTTCCTCCTCCTCATCTTCGGGGGAGGAATCCGCCTCGGAGTCGTCGGACACCTGAAAACGGGAACTCTTTCGAGTACCCGTGGCCACCTTCTTGGCCTTCTTCTCTGGCACCACGTGCGGTGCCGGAACCAGCAACCCCGCTAGACGGGCGTCCACTGGGTCTTCTGGCATGGGAGCCGGGCAGATGAGCTGCTCGGCCTTCTTCATCCATTCCTGTCGAAGGAAAAGGGAGATTAAAACCCGCTTAGGGTTGAACTATTAAACAACAAGTGTCCCGTAAAGGGGTAGAATCACTTACCTCGTCAGCTGGACGCTGCGAGTGAAATCCGCGATCTTCTGTCGCGGACGCGGGGGCTTCGGCGCCCTTAAACAGCACCCTCCAGGCGCCTTCGTACGTTGTGTCGAAGAGCCCGCTCAACGCCTGGTGCTGTTCCGGATCGAACTCCCACAGATTAAATGCCCGCTCTTGGTATGGGAGAATCCGGCGGACAAGCATGACTTGGACCACGTTAACCAGCCTGAGCTTCTTGTTCACCAGCTTCTAGATACAGGCTTGGAGTCCCGTCATCTCCTTCGAATTACCCCACAGCAAGCCCTTCTCTTTCCAGGAGGTGAGCTGCGTAGGGATACCGGATCTGAACTCGGGGGCCGCCGCCCACGTAGGGTCGCGCGGCTCGGTGATATAGAACCACCCCGACTGCCACCCCTTGACGGATTCCACGAAGGCCCCTTCGAACCAAAGGACGTTGGGCATCTTGCCCAACATGGCGCCTCCGCACTCCTCTTGAGTGCCCTTCACTACCTTCGGCTTGACATTGAAGGTCTTGAGCCACAAGCCGAAGTGGGGCTGGATGCAGAGGAAGGCCTCGCACACGACGATAAACGCCGAGATGTTGAGGATGAAGTTCGGCGCCAGATCATGGAAATCCAGGCCGTAGTAGAACATGAGCCCCCGGACAATGGGGTGAAGTGGAAAGCCCAGTCCGCGGAGGAAGTGGGGGAGGAAAACAACCCTCTCATGGGGCCCGGGGGTGGGGATGAGCTGCCCCTCGTCGGGCAGCCGATGCGCGATGTCGCCGGAAAGGTATCCGGCGCTGCGCAGCTTTGTGATGTGCTCCTCCTTAACGGTGGAGGCCAACCATTTACCTCCCGCTCTGGACATGGTCGGAGAAGGTCGAGGCGAGATGCGCGAACTTGGGCGCTGGAGCTCGAGTGCACGGAGATGGATAAGCAAAGGAGGAAGAAGGCGTAGGTGAAAGGGTGAATCCTTATCCCTTATATATAGGCGGACGAAGACTATGCGTCCCCACTAGCCTGGTGAAACTCGCTTATCTCCCAAGCGCCACCATCAATGGCGCGGTTGGGTTACCCACGTCCGTATTGATTAGAATCCCGGAATAAGGGGAACACGATCTCTGCTTCAACAAGACGTGCCAAGGAAACCGCTTCGCTAAATGCGCTGAGTGGAACGTGGAATTTATTTTGCAGAGCCGGACACTATCCTGGTGTTCACAATCTTCTCTGGATTATTCAAAGGAGGAACCCGCCTTGCAATGCCGAACATTATGCGTGCCGGACTCATCGTCATTGAAGCCAGGTTCAGGGGCTACTGCGGGAGTCCTGGACTAGGGGGTGTCCGGACAGCCGGACTATCATCGTCCGCCGGACTCCAAGACTACGAAGATACAAGATTGAAGACTCCGTCCCGTGTCCGGATGGGACTTTCCTTGGCGTGGAAGGCAAGCTTGGTAATACGGATATGTAGATCTCCTACCATTGTAACCGACTCTGTGTAACCCTAGCCCTCTCCGGTGTCTATATAAACCGGAGGGCTTTATTCCATAGGAGATAACCTCCATTACAACAATCATACCATAGGCTAGCTTCTAGGGTTTAGCCTCCTTGATCTCGTGGTAGATCCACTCTTGTAATACACATCAACAATATTAATCAAGCAGGACGTAGGGTTTTACCTCCATCAAGAGGGCCCGAACCCGGGTAAAACATCGTGTCCCTTGTCTCCTGTTACCATCCGCCTAGACGCACAGTTCAGGACCCCCTACCCGAGATCCGCCGGTTTTGACACCGACAGTTATGCTCTCACATGCTTCTATATTCCATATTCACATGATTGCATACATGTAGGGGGAGCCTATGCATGTTACATGTCTTTCCAAAGCTTTACTTGCTATTCTTTATATCTTTATCTAAAAGCTTTGATGTATGTTGTCATCAATTACCAAAAAGGGGGAATTGAAAGCACAAGTGCTCCCTGGGTGATTTTGGTAATTAATGTCAACATATCTCTTGTTGGACTAACACTTTTACCTAGTATGTTTCAGACAAGTTCAACAATGGAGTGGCATGGACTAAAGGATGTGGAACCCCTTCAAGATGCTAAGGACAAAGGATTGGCTCAAGCTCCAAGCACAAGACTCTACATTTTCTATTTTAGTGATCCAAGATCACATTGAGTCTATAGGAAAAGCCAATACTATCAAGAGGGGATGAGGTGTTGCTTAATGGCTTGCTTGCTCAAAGTGCTTAGTGATATGCTCCAAAGCCCTCAACTACTTTCTCACATCCACATATGTCCTAAACCAAAAGTCTAACTCAGCCCCACCGATTATTTCTATCCGGTGCCACCGAGTTCAGATGTCTTAGCCACTGCCACAAACCCTAGGCAAATCGGTCTCACCGATAGGGATCTCGGTCTCACCGAGATGGGATTGTAATCTCTCTGTGTATGTCCATTATCAAAATCGGTCTCACCGAGTTTGAGTAATCGGTACTACCGAGATTACAATGCAAACTCTCTGGTTAACTTATTACCAAAATCGGTCCCACCGAATTTGTGTAATCGGTCCTACCGAGTTGGCCTGACCAACTCTTTGGTTAGCTTATTACCAAAATCGGTCCCACCGAGTTTGTGTAATCGGTCTCACCGAGATTACATTATGCCCTAACCCTAACCATATCGGTCCTACCGAGTTGCATGTCGGTCCCACGGAAAATCCTAACGGTCACTAGATTTGCTGAATCGGTCTGACCGAATTTATCAATTCGGTCCCACTGAGTTTGGCAAGTTGTGTGTAACAGTTAAATTTTGTGTGGAGGCTATATATAGCCCTCCACCCACTCTTCATTCGTGGAGAGAGCCATCAGAATGAACCTACACTTCCAGCATACATTTTCTGAGAGAGAACCACCTACTCATGTGTTGAGGCCAAGATATTCCATTCCTACTGCCGGTGTCAAAACCGGTGGATCTCGGGTAGGGGGTCCCGAACTGTGCGTCTAGGCGGATGGTAACAGGAGACAAGGGACACGATGTTTTTACCCAGGTTCGGGCCCTCTCGATGGAGGTAAAGCCCTACTCCTGCTTGATTGATATTGATGATATTGGTAGTACAAGAGTGGATCTACCGGACAAGGAAAGTCCCATCCGGACACGGGACGAAGTCTTCAATCTTGTATCTTCATAGTCTTGGAGTCCGGCCGATGATGATAGTCCGGCTATCCGGACACCTCCTAGTCCAGGACTCCCTCAGTAGCCCCCGTACCAGGCTTCAATGACGACGAGTCCAACGCGTATATTGTCTTCGGCGTTGCAAGGCGGGTTCTCCTCCAAATTCCACGTGCTTGCCGAATAGTGTCCGACTTCCTTATAAATGTTGCACTCCTTGGCTTCCACGCCCAATAATGGCCCTCTTCCACGTGTCGCACGAATGCAAAAGGCCAGGGTATTTTTATATTTTACCCCCTAGCTGCGCAAATAATCTGCCTATAAGAGAGGCAAGAATCCAGATCCAAATCACACCATCTTCCTTCCGCGAGTACTCATCGGAGCGCTTCTGACCAAAAATCCACTCCATCATGGACCGTCGATGCGGCTCCTCCTCTCGCGCTCCTAGTCCTCAGCCAGGAGATTGGAGGAGATGTTCAGTTCCGCACAACGAGCTGGTGACGCTCCAAGCAGAGGGATACCTTCCTCCGGCCTTTATGGTCCCGGTTCGAGCCGGGCTGGCCACCTACAAGGGTGGAAAGCAAGCGGAGGCCACCCCTAGTCCCTCCAAAGGAGAGTGGGTGTGCTTCTTCCCTTATCTAATAAGGGGGCTCGGGTTTCCCATACATCCGTTTCTCCGGGGGCTTCTGGAGTTCTATGGACTCCAGCTTCATCATCTCACGCCCGCCTCTATTCTGCACATCGCGGGTTTCGTAGCTCTTTGCGAGCTGTTCCTGGGCATCGAGCCCCATTTTGCGCTGTGGAAGAGACTATTTTGCCTCGTACCCCGTTCTCACAAGGGGTCAATATATCAAGTGGGCGGAGCCGAAATATGGCGCATCGCCGGGACCGGATATCCATCCGGAACCCCAAAGAAGGCGTCCGAAGACTGGCCTTCGGAATGGTTTTATGTAGAAGATGCTCCACTGCCGGACCTAGTTCATTGGCCTCCCGGAGTTCAGCAAGGCTCCTCTGAAGAAACGCCTAAGTTGGCGCCCGCGGAGCCCTCAACAGGAGGAAGACAGGAGCGTCCATTATTTGATGGGCCGGATAAGGTTGCTGGCCCATTCCGGATTGACCATGATTGGAGTCATGGCCACGTGCATTATGAGAGGGGTGCAGCTGCTCCAATATAGGGGCCACCCCATGTGGGATTTTAACAGGGAGAATGATGCCACCGTCACGGCCGCAAAGGGCCGGGATCGGCCGCAGATCTGGTGAAGATTCTGTCCGGCCTGTACAAGGGGGAGAAGGAGTACTTCCTCCAGACGAGCCCATTGAATGGGTTCTCCATGAATAACCCTCGGAGCTGGGTAAGCGGACGTTTATTTATCCGACCCGTGCTTTCAAAGTTAAGTACCTTACTTTATGGTTTTGACGCAGGAACTGCGCCGGGATGTGGGGAGCATACATAGTCTGGCTCCACAACCGGAAGATCCCTTGATCCGGCCTCCGAAGAGGATCCGGACATAAAGGTGGAGCTAATCAACGGGGTGTTCCACCAACTCAGCATGGACAATGCCCTGGTCGCCATTACGGCTGACTACCCCGGCTTATCTCCGGCTTCCCAGGTAATTATGACCGGGGTCCTGACACCACTACTTCGTCCTTGCGTATTTCTGATCACCGTATACAACGGTGTCTCGCAGGAGGTGCCTTCAAGGCGGGAAGCCGAACCCGCGGCGGCTGACCAACAAGGGTCAGTCCGGCCCAGCAGGCGGAAGAGGGGTGCGGTGCGAATCGAAACGTCACCGCAACGGTATAGCTCGCGACCGTTGTTTAAGGAAAAGATTCCTAGGAGGTGCATTAATGCTCATGACTTTTCCAGGAGAAAGAGCGCTCGCCGGACTGTGCCCGGAGAGGTTGCCAACCAAGCCTCCGCCAATCAGGCTCCAACACCTGGTCCGGAGGGGGAGGCAAGTGCAAGGCGCGAGCCGGATACTCCTCCAAAGGAGGATGCCGACAGGCTATCCGCCACCAGGTCTGAGGTGGAGAGCGCCATGAATCATAGGCGCTGCCGGACAGTTCTTCGTGACGCGTGTTTCTCCCCTGAGGCGTTAAATGCCTTTAACACGGGAGACGCGCACCTCCGTGCTGCTCAAGATGGTTTAACCAGAGCCACGGAGCAGTATGTAAAGGACATACGGGTAAGGGATTTTAATAGTTGTATATGCCAGTAGCCCCCGAGATTTAAAGTAGTTAAAATAACTGATTTAAGGATCATTTGATATGCAGGATCTTACGGAGAAGAATACCTAATTGTCCCAGGAGCTCCAAGAGTGCAAGGCCCAACTTGAGGCCGCACTAGCTGCCGCAGGAGGAGACAGAGAGACCCCCTCCGGTAACACATTATTTTTAAAATGACAAGCGGTGTGCGGCGTGCGTATAAGTCTGACAATGATATTGCAGATGTTGCCGGACTTGATCTGGACAAGCAACAGCTACTGCGCCAGCTGAAGGCCGGTGAGAGGGTGCTTATGAGGGTGCAGCAGGAGAGGAACAAGCTCCAAGACGCCCACACCAAGCTTGGAGAAGAGCTAAAAGGTGTTCGGGCCGAGCTGTCTGGCTCCGTGAAGGAGAATTAGTGGCTTCGTCACGGCATCTATAGTAAGTGCTTGAGCAAACTCTTTTGAAAAGAAGAGTTCGACGAGGAAGTCAATTGACAGAAGTATGTCTGTAGGTGTGCTCACAGGTCGCCCTGCGGAGGAAATGCCCGGTTCAACGGGTGACCAACTTCCCGAGCTGGTGCAACTGCTCGAACGTGTTCAGCAGGCGATGAGTGGCGTCGTCCAGGCCTTATGGCCGTCCGTCTCCCTACCCGAGGGCCTTGGAGAGCTTGCAGAGAAGCTTCAGGGAGCACGACAGCGCTTCCGTTTATGGAAGATATCGGCCTGCCATCAAGGTGCCAGGGAGGCCTGGGCCATGGTGAAGACGCGGTACAAGAAGGCGCATCCAAACCACATGGCTGAGGTCGGACCTGTGGGGCCCGATGGGAAGGAGATCCCTGTGAGCTTAGTGTACGGCCAGGTAGAGTTGGCCGCTATGTATTCCCAACGGGACTGTAAATTAGACAGCTTGTTAGACGGGATTGAGGAGGAGTACAGTCAGCCGATTTGACGATGTATTTAAAATGACATGTAAAATGCCTTCTAGCCGGATTGTAGATCGTTTGTCTTTGCCGACCTTTTTGCTTCAACCTCGGGACCTTAGAGTCCGGAGTGTGTCCGAATACCTTCTCGGTTGTGAAAAAACCGGGGCATGCATGGAAACCAGGCGTAGGGGTCATTAGTGCTTTATCAGACAAGTGCCCAACTAGTTATGTTATATTACATGGTTAGTAAGAAACATCTTCCAGGGAGAATAGTTCCGTTAAGGGTTCCTTTCCCTGGGAGGCATGCCCTAAAGTGCATGTCCGGACTGCGAAAAGAGCAGGAAAATGTCTGGGGGCAAATAAATAAATAGGTAAAAAATCATCTTTCAAGTCACCGTCCGAATATTCCCTTAAGAACGCTAGCTTTCGACTTCACCCAGTCTAAGGTACACATCCGGCTGATCCGGCAGTAACAATCACAGAGGTGCTCCCTTTACCTCCTAGCCGAACAATCGGGAACGTAGGGGTAAGCACAGGAGCCAGGCAACCCAGCTTGGCCAAAACTTAAGTCCTATCGATGCATATAATGGTGAATAAAAGGTACATGCAGAAGTTAGACACATGTGTTGGGCATGAGGCCCGTATGAGTAAGCTTCTGTTAAAGAAGCCCCCAGGTATAATGAGTGCGGGTAGCACATCAAGTATGTGCGAACAATGCGCAAATCGGCCCTGAAGGGCTTTATGAAAAAAGTGGGATAAAAGAGAGATACAAAAGGCAACTGAAGTATAAAATGTGGACGGGGGAAGGAGACGAACTCTGAGTCCGGCGCTAGGCATAGAATCTTCGGAGGCGGGCTGCGTTCCATGGGTTCGGCTCGAGTTGGTTGTCCGATGCGTTTCGCAGACGGTATGCTCCGCCGGTCAGGACTTGGTCGATGATGAAGGGACCTTCCCATTTGGGCTTGAGTTTGTCCTTTTTCTTGTCCGGCAGGCGTAGAACTAGTTCGCCAACATTGTAAGTTTTAGCCCGTACTTCTCTGCTTTGATATCTTCGAGCCTGCTGCTGATAGAATGCGGAACGAGCCTTTGCCACATCGCGCTCCTCCTCTAATGTGTCCAAGCTGGCCTACCGATCCAACTCGGCTTCTCTTTCTTCGTACATGCGCACTCGAGGTGAGTCATGAATTATATCGCAGGGCAAAACTACCTCTGCGTGTATACCATAAAGAATGATGTGAATCCGGTAGTACGGTTTGGCGTTGTCCGCAGCCCCCAGAGTACGGAGTCGAGCTCCTCTACCCAGTGCGTGTTAGATTCCATAAGGGACCGCACTAGTTTGGGTTTGATGCCGCTCATTATTAGACCATTTGCTCGTTCAACTTGACCGTTGGTTTGAGGATGATAGACTGAAGCGTAGTCGAGCTTAATGCCCATATTTTTGCACCAGAGTTTAACCTCGTCGGCCGTGAAGTTCGTGCCGTTATCGGTGATGATGCTGTGGGGGACTCCGTATCGGTGTACTACCCCGGATATGAAGTCTATCACTGGTCCGTATTCGGCCGTTTTAACTGGCTTGGCCTCTATCCATTTGGTGAATTTGTCCACCATGACCAATAGGTACTTTTGCTTGTGGGTTCCCCCTTTAAGGGGTCCAACCATGTCAAGCCCCCAGACCGCGAACGGCCAGGTGATGGGTATAGTTTTGAGGGCGGTGGGTGGCATGTGGCTCTGATTAGCAAAGAGCTGACAACCGACGCTTCATTGGACTAAGTCCTGAGCAGCTGCCCGGGCCGTAGGCCAATAAAATCATGTACGGAAGGCCTTACCTACAAGGGCCCGGGCTGCAACGTGGTGTCCGCCTAGTCCGGCGTGAATTTCAGCCAGAAGGTTTCGCCCAGGTTAGGCGCGGCTAGGACCGGATTTGTTGCCAGTATGGCCTTTATTTCTTCGAGTCCGGCCGTGGCGGCATCTGTCCACTCAAAGTGTTCGGTGCGCCTGAGGAGGCGATAGAGGGGCAATGCCTTTTCTCCCAGACGGGAGATGAAGCGGCTTAGAGCCGCCACGCATGCAGTCAATTTTTATATTTGTTTGAGGTCTTTTGGAATATCCAGTTGTGACAGAGCTCGGATCTTTGCTAGGTTTGCTTCAATTCCTCTACCGGATACAATGAAACCCAGGAGCTTTCCGGCTGGTACGCCGAAAATGCATTTTTCCGGGTTCAGCTTTATGTCATATGCTCGGAGGTTATCGAATGTGAGCCTCAAATCGTCTACTAGAGTTTCGACGTGTTTGGTCTTGACGACCACATCGTCTATGTATGCCTCTACTGTTTTGCCGATCTGGGTAGCCAGACATGTCTGAATCATGCGCTGATATGTTGCGCCGACGTTTTTGAGTCCGAAGGGCATCGTGTTGAAGCAGAATGGTCCATATGGAGTAATAAATGCCGTTGCGGCTTGGTCTGCCTCCGCCATCTTAATTTGATGGTAGCCGGAGTATGTGTCGAGGAAGCACAATGAATCGTGCCCTGTAGTAGCATCGATTATTTGATCGATGCGGGGAAGGGGGAAAGGATCCTTTGGACAAGCCTTGTTGAGGTCTTTAAAATCGACACATAGGCGCCAGGATTTGTCCTTCTTTGGTACCATTACCAGGTTTGCTAGCCAGTCCGGATGTTTGATTTCTCTGATGAATCCGGCTTCCAATAGGTTGGCTAGCTCCTCTCCCATTGCCTGTCTTTTGGGTTCGGAAAATCGCCGAAGAGCCTGTTTGACTGGCTTGAATCCTTTTAGGATGTTTAGGCTGTGTTCTGCCAATCTGCATGGGATTCCTGGCATATCTGAAGGGTGCCAGGCGAAGATGTCCCAATTCTCCCGAAGGAATTCTCGTAGTGCGGCGTCTACATCGGGGTTTAACTGTGCCCCCATGGAGGCCGTTTTTGTTGGGTCCGTTGGATGGACCTGGAATTTGACTACTTCGTCCGCTGGTTTAAAAGAGGTGGACTTGGACCTTTTATCGAGTATCACATCGTCTCTGTTCACCGCGGAGCGCAGCGCCGTGAGCTCCTCTGCCGCTAAGTCTTCGGATAGTGCCTCTAGGGCTAGTGCGGCTGTCTTGTTTTCGGCATGGAGTGCTGTGTTCGGATCACTGACAAGAGTGATTATTCCGCTGGGCATGGGCATCTTAAGCTTCATGTACCCGTAATGGGGTATGGCTTGAAATTTTTTGAATGCTTCTCGTCCTAATATAGCGTGATATCCGCTGCTGAACGGGGCCACTTGGAATGTGACTTCCTCGGACCTGTAATTGTCCAGCGAGCCGAACACCACATCAAGTGTGATTTTTCCTGTGCAGCGTGCTTCCCGGCTAGGGATTATTCCTCTAAAGGTTGTGCTGCTTCGCTCAATGCGGCTCCAGTCTATTTCCATTTTTTGAAGGGTTTCCTCGTAGATGAGGTTTAATCCGCTGCCGCCATCCATGAGTACCTTGGTAAGACGAAAGTCGTCCACTATTGGACTGAGGACCAATGCGGCTGGTGCTCGGGCTGTTCGGAATTTAGGTTCATCGCTGGCGTTGAAGGTGATGGCCGTATCGCTCCCTGGGTTTGTTGTCGCTACTTGGTAGACTTCGGCGAGGCTGCGGATTGTTCGTTTCCGCATGTTATTTGATGTGAAAGTCTCGAAGACTGTTGACACCGTACTGGTACTGTTGGAGTGGTTCTCCGGGGCTAGAAGCTCTTCGCCACTTTTGGCCACCTGCCGCAGTATCCAACATGCTCGAAGGCTATGTGTTGGAGTGGCGCCTTCTGTACTGTGAATTTTACAGGGTCCGCTGAGCCATCCCTCCAGTACGGTTCCGTGCCCTTTATGGGGTTTTTGCTTTTTGGTTTTTGTACCTAGTGCCTGAGCATGATGCACCCTTTTGTTTCGGACTAGGGTTGTATTTGGAGCCGGATTGTCCCAAAACTTAGTTTCGGTTTTCCGGAAACTCTCCATCGCGCAGTACTTTCGTACTATGGACGCCAGGTCGGCGAAGCGTGCAATTTCACGACGACTTACGGCGTTCAAGATTCCCTTGTCCGTGCAATTATTGCAGAAAATTGAAATTGCAAGAATGGAGATTCCGGCACAGGAGATAATAATACTCCAGGAAGCGCCGAAGACAATCCCCTCCCGCAAGACTCAGCGCAGGAGGATGCAGAAGCAAGCCCTCACGAGAGGGCGGCAGACGAAGAGGTTGAGGATCATGACTATATGCCTCCCTCCGAAGACGAAGCAAGCCTCAACGAGGATGAATTCGTCGTACCTGAGGATCCCGTCGAACAAGAGCGCTTCAAGCGCAGGCTTATCGCCACAGCAAACAGCCTAAAGAAGAAGCAGCAACAGCTTCAAACTGATCAGGACCTGCTGGCCTATCGATGGACCGAGGTCCTTGCGGCCGAAGAGTATAAACTCGAATGCCCCTCCAAAAGCTACCCAAGACGCAAGCTGCTCCCCCGATTAGAGGAGGAAGCATACATACCTCCATCACCAGCGCACGATATGGCTAACCGACCACCCCGTGGTCATGACAGAGAGGCATCCAGGCCCCCATCCAAGACCGTACCCCGGCATCGCTCCAAAATAACGAAGCTAAGAGGGAACGCACCGGACTTGCGAGACGTATTGGAGGACAAAGCCAGGCAATCCAGATCCATCTACGGATCACGTGGGCGCCCCATAACCCACGACGAATACCGTCGCGCCGGATACAATAACCCCGGCCGGGCCGAACACAGCAGACAGCGCTCTCTCGAGCTGCGTCGTGATATTGCTCAATACAGAGGCGCCGCACACCCGCTATGCTTCACCGATGAAGTAATGGATCATCAAATCCCCGAAGGGTTTAAACCCATAAACATCGAATCTTACGATGGCACAACAGACCCCGCGGTGTGGATCGAAGATTATGTTCTCCACATCCATATGGCCCGCGGCGACAATCTCCATGCCATCAAGTATCTCCCACTCAAGCTTAAAGGACCAGCTCGGCATTGGCTAAACAGCTTGCCCGCGGAGTCAATTGGGTGCTGGGAAGACCTGGAAGCCGCATTCCTCGACAACTTCTAGGGCACGTACGTGCGACCACCAGACGCCGATGACCTAAGCCACATTATTCAGCAGCCAGAAGAATCGACCAGACAATTCTGGACACGGTTCTTGACAAAGAAAAACCAAATCGTCGACTGTCCGGATGCAGAGGCCCTTGCAGCCTTCAAACACAACATCCGGGACGAATGGCTAGCCCGGCACCTGGGGTAGGAAAAGCCGAAATCCATGGCAGCCCTCACATTATTGATGACCTGCTTTTGCGCGGGAGAGGACAGCTGGCTAGCTCGTAGCAACAATCTCTGTAAAAATTCTGGCAGTCCGGATACTAAGGACAACAACGGCAGGTCACGTCGAAACAAAAACAAACACCGCATTAACGGCGACGATAAGGAGGATATGGCAGTCAACGCCGGATTCTGAGGCTCTAAACCCGGTCAGCGGAAGAAGCCATTTAAAAGAACCACTCCGGGTCCGTCCAATTTGGACCGAATACTCGACCGCTTATGCCAGATACATGGCACCCCTGAAAAACCAGCTAATCACACCAATAGAGATTGCTGGGTGTTCAAGCAGGCAGGCAAGTTAATCGCCGAAAGCAATGACAAGGGGCTAAACAGCGACGACGAGGAGAAGACCCGACCGCTGAACAATAGAGGACAGAAGGGTTTTCCCCCACAAGTGCGGACGGTGAACATGATTTACGCGACCCATATACCCAAGAGGGAGAGGAAACGCGCACTAAGGGACGTCTACGCGATGGAGCCAGTCGCCCCGAAGTTCAATCCCTGGTCCTCTTGTCCGATCACTTTCGATCGAAGAGACCATCCGACCAGCATACGCCATGGCGGATTCGCCGCATTGGTTTTAGACCCAATCGTCGATGGATTTCACCTCACGAGAGTCCTGATGGACGGCGGCAGTAGCCTGAACCTGCTTTATCAGGATACAGTGTGCAAAATGGGCATGGACCCCTCAAGGATTAAACCTACAAAGACAACCTTTAAAGGTGTCATACCAGGTGTGGAAGCCAACTGCACAAGCTCAGTAACACTGGAAGTGGTCTTCGGATCCCCGGATAATTTCCGGAGCGAGGAGTTAATCTTCGACATAGTCCCGTTTCGCAGCGGCTATCACGCCCTGCTCGGACGAACCGCGTTTGCAAAATTCAACGCGGTGCCGCATTATGCATACCTAAAGCTCAAGATGCCAGGCCCTCATGGAGTCATCACGGTCAATGGGAATACAGAATGCTCCCTCCGAACGGAGGAGCATACAGCGGCTCTCGCAGCAGAAGTACAGAGCAGCCTTTTAAGGCAATTCTCGAGTCCGGCCGTTAGAAGGCCGGATACAGCAAAACGCGCCTGGAGCAACGCAACCAAGACCACCTGGCGCGATCAGAACACGCATAGCAACGCGGCCCCAACCCTCACCCGCGCATGATCGCAAGAATAACACTCCGCGTACATCATTACGCTTTGGAGATACCATGGGCACAGGGGAAGGGCACGATCGCAACGGACCTAGAGTGCGGTTCGACCACACCGGGGGCTCGCAAGTGTGCCCCCCTCTTATTTTTTTATTTTTCATTTCCCTTCTTTGTGTACACAGGACTCCGTTAACCAGAGCCCTGTCCGGCGGCAAACCTGCCGAACTCATGATGCAACAGTCAGGGACAAAAGAAGGCTGTGACAAACACTCAGGTGGTCTCAATCACGAGCATTAAATTCAATTATATACACCAAGTCCGCAGCCCACCCCTGGAGGGGCACATGTTTGCTTAGTCCAAATCCCTTGCTTACCGCACTACTTGTATCAATCCGCATTCATAGCAGATTTTCTTTCATAAACAATGCAGCACCTTTTTGACTGCAATTACATTACCTTCTATATATATATGCTCATTACATGACATCCTGCACCCGTATATTCTGGTACGGCCGAATACACCAGGGGCTCCTGTCCCCCAAATTATGGTGTGATAAAGTCCGAATACTTTCATAAGTACGGCACCCCGAACTTATAGCATTATATGAGTCGGCTCCGAATCATGTCTTGGGTCAATAGTTGGGTTTGCCCAGCTCCCACGTTTTGGTGCCTTACGTTCCGTTCTGTCGGCTAAGGTGGCACTGGGAGAACCACTGCGATTGCGCCCCAGTTGAGCCGGGCGAGCGCCTCAGTGGAGAAAGCTAAAACTGACTGGCATGATAAGGCGAGAGACTGGTCGCTGTTCGAGAGGTTTCTTCGGGTCCTTAAAGACTCACGCCGCTTCGAGCGAAGTTCCGGACAATGTCCGACGAAGGCGTGGATGGCGCCCCGGATTCGGTCCTCCAAATACCAGGGGCTTCGCCGACATTTAAAATTATAGAATTCTATGGCTAAGTGGGAGTATTCAAGCATTATAAGTCCGGTTGCCTTGTTCGTTGTGTTGAGCGCCTCCCTAGATGGACCCAAAAATGGGAACAAGAGTGCTCAAGTTTATCCCGAACACCCAGCACTTGTGGCTTGGGGGCTGAAGCCAACGACTTGCCATCTCTAAGATTTTATAAATGGCCGCATAGAAGGTAATATTTTAAATGAAACAAGCGTTGCTTAATGCGCGCATGAACAATGTTTCAGCGCAAAGGATAATACATAACGAGTTTACTCAAAGATTAGATTTCTGGGGCACTCATCCGCAATATCGCAGGCTCCCTTCAGGACAGTTTTATAATACATTTCAGGCGTGCGATACTCCTTGCCCGGTGGCGGTGGGTCCGTGAGAAGCTTCTCCGCATCCAACTTGCCCCAGTGCACCTTTGTGCGGGCAAGGGCACGACGAGCACCTTCAATACACGCGTAGCGCTTGATGACCTCCACCCAGGGGCACGCATCCACCAGCCGCCGCACGAGGCCAAAGTAGCTCCCAGGCATGGCCTGTTTAGGCCACAGCCGGACTATAAGGCCCTTCATGGCCTCCTCAGCTACCTTGTGGAGTTCGACCAGCTGCTTCAGCTGGTCGCTTGGGGGCACCGGATGGCCGGCCTCAGCATACTGAGACCAGAATACCTTCTCCGTCGAGCTCCCCTCCTCGCCACGATAGAATGCGGCGGCATTAGATGCACTACGCGGCAGATCTGCAAACGCCCCTGGAGAGCTCCGAATGCGGGTAAGTGTCAGGTAGTTTACATTAACATGCCTGCTTTGCATGAAAAATGCCTTACCCGGCGCTATCTTCTTTATATCTTCAACCTCCTGAAGGGCCTTATGGGCCTCGGCCTTGGCGGACTTGGCACTTTCGAGAGCCGAGGCAAGCTCGGACTCTCGAGTCTTGGAGTCACGCTCCAAACTCTCATGTTTCTCCATGAGAGCCTGGAGCTCTTGCCGAACTTCCGCCACCCGTGCCTCCTGCTTTTCTCGCTCCGCCCGTTCCGCGGCCGCACTGCGTTCAGCCGCGGACACAGCCTCCTTCAGGGCTGCCACCTCGTTAGTGGCCCCTGCAATACCCGTATTATCCTTATTAACTTTATCGCAACCAAAACCCTTTTCTGTAAGGTAATTATTCAAAGTGGTGTTACTCACCTTCTTTTTCCTCGAGCTGCCTCTTGGCATGGCCAAGCTCTTGCTCGGACCGCTCGAGATCCTTCTTCAACACTTCGACCTCCGCCGATAGTGCGGCAGAGGTCAGCAGCGCAGCCTGCAAACCCATATTGACATATTTTAAGTACCCTGCGTATATCTTGTTAGATCCTTAGTCCGGCCTTTCTTTCCGAACACCGAACTGAGCATCAGGGGCTACTGTCTATGCGGTATTACATTACATAATTTTAACTTCTTACCTCAAAGCCTGTTAACAGGCTGCTGCAGGCCTCGGTCAGCCCGCTCTTGGCGAGCTGAACCTTCTGAATCACCGCACTCATGATAGTGCGGTGTTCTTCCTCGATGGAAGCGCCTTTAAGCGCCTCCAAAAAGTTATCCGGCGCCTCCGGTTGGACGGAGATCGCCGGTGTCACGGTCTTGCCCTTCCTCCGAAGGGGCCGCCCGCCGGACTCTGGAACCACTGCGGGTTCCGAGGTAGAGTCCGGCACAAAGTCCGGGAGACGGCCTGACGGCGCCTCCGGAGCCTCCTCCTGATGGGTCCCTCTCTGGGATCCCACCTCGGCGTCTTCGCCGGCGCGGGGGGTAGTGGCAGTCGGAAGTGAATCCACATCCGACGGGGCCAATGACCCGCTTGATGAAGCGGGGAGATCATCATCGGCCAGACTACGGACAGAACGCGGCATTAGAGGGACACTACGCGACACGAAAGAAATTACATATCAAGGATCCGGATACTTATGATCTTGCCGGACGCCTGGCCCTTGGAGACCATTCATGCTCGCCAACGATGGTGTTGGCGAAACTGTCCGGGGGGATAGTCCTCCCCCTCTTGGACCCTTCGGCCTCCCCTATTGGGAAAGCCTTCCTCTTCTTCTCTCCCTCCTCTAGGAGAGAGTCCTCCTCCTCCTCCTCGTCTTCGGGGGAGGAGTCCGCGTCGTCGTCAGACGCCTGATTGCGGGAACTCTTTCGAGTCCCCGCAGCCACCTTCTTGGCCTTCTTCTCCGGCACCACGTGCGGTGCCGGAACCAACAACCCTGCTAAACAGGCGTTCTCTGGGTCTTCTGGCATGGGAGCCGGGCTGATGAGCTGCTTGGCCTTCTCCATCCATTCCTGTCAAAGGAAAGAAGGAAACCCTCTGAGAATCAACTTAATTACCACAAGTGTCCCGTAATGGGGTTGAATCACTTACCTCGTCAGCCGGATGCTGCGAGCAGAATCCGCGATCTTCCGTCGCGGATACGGGGGCTTCGGCGCCCTTGAACAGCACCCTCCAGGCACCTTCGTATGTCGTATCGAAGAGCCCGCTCAGCGCCTAGTGCTGTTCCGGATTGAACTCCCACAGATTGAATGCCCGTTCTTGGCATGGGAGAATCCGGCGAATGAGCATGACTTGGACCACGTCGACGAGCCTGAGCTTATTGCTCACCAGCTTCTGGATGCAGGCTCGGAGTCCCGTCACCTCCTTCGGATTGCCCCACTGCAAGCCCTTCTCTTTCCAGGAGGTGAGCTGCATGGGGACGCCAGATCTAAACTCGGGGGCCGCCGCCCATGTGGGCTTGCGCGGCTCAGTGATGTAGAACCACCCCGATTGCCACCCCTTGACGGAGTCCACGAAGGCCCCTTCGAGCCAAAGGACGTTGGGCAACTTGCCCAACATGGCGCCTCCGCATTCCGCCTGCGTGCCCTTCACAACCTTCGGCTTGACGTTGAAGGTCTTGAGCCACATGCCGAAGTGGGGCTGGATGCAGAGGAAGGCCTCGCACACGACGATAAACGCCGAGATGTTGAGGATGAAGTTCGGCGCCAGATCGTGGAAATCCAGGCCATAGTAAAACATGATCTTCCGGACGAATGGGTGGAGTGGAAAGCCCAGTCCGCGAAGGAAGTGGGGAAGGAAGACGACCCTCTCATGAGGCCCAGGGGTAGGGATGAGCTGCCCCTCGTCGGGCAGCCGATGCGCAACATCGCCAGAAAGGTATCCGGCGCTGCGCAGCTTGGTGATGTGCTCCTCCTTAATGGAGGAGGCCAACCATTTGCCTCCCGCTCCGGACATATTCGGAGAAGGTCGAGGCGAGGTGAGCGAGCTTGGGCGTTGGAGCTTGAGTGCGCGGAGATGGATAAGCAAAGGAGGAAGAAGGAGTAGGTGAGAAGGTAAATCCTTATCCCTTATATATAGGCGGACGAAACTGTGCGTCCCCCACCTGCCTGGTAAAACTCGCCTATCTCCCAAGCGCCACCATCAATGGCGCGGTTGGGTTACCTACGTCCGTATTGATGAGAATCCCGGAATAAGGGGAACACGATCTCTGCTTCGACAAGACGTGCCAAGGAAACTGCTTTGCTAAACGTGCTGAGGTGGTATAAAGTAAAAACGATTCAAGTAATACGTCAGCAGATTGGATTAGTGTACATTTTATTCTCTCTACGGTGGAATGTGGAATTTATTTTGCAGAGCCAGACACTATCCTGGTGTTCACGATCTTCTCTGGATTATTCAAGGGAGGAACCCGCCTTGCAATGCCAAACATTATGCGCGCTGGACTAATCGTCATTGAAGCCTGGTTCAGGGGCTACAGAGGGAGTCCTGGCCTAGGGGGTGTCCGGACAGCCGGACTATCATCGTCCGCCGGACTCCAAGACTACGAAGATACAAGATTGAAGACTCCGTCCCGTGTCCGGATGGGACTTTCCTTGGCGTGGAAGGCAAGCTTGGCGATACGGATATGTAGATCTCCTACCATTGTAACCGACTCTGTGTAACCCTAGCCTCCTCCGGTGTCTATATAAACTGGAGGGCTTTAGTCCGTAGGACACAACATACATTACAACAATCATACCATAGGGTAGCTTCTAGGGTTTAGCCTCCTTGATCTCGTGGTAGATCCACTCTTGTACTACCCATATCATCAATATTAATCAAGCAGGACGTAGGGTTTTACCTCCATCGAGAGGGCCCGAACCTGGGTAAAAACATCGTGTCCCTCGTTCCTGTTACCATCTGCCTAGACGCACAGTTCGGGACCCCCTACCCGAGATCCGCCGGTTTTGACACCGACACACGCCAAGGGAAGTCCCATCCAGACATGGGACGAAGTCTTCAATCTTGTATCTTCATAGTCTTGGAGTCCGGCCGATGATGATAGTCCGGCTATCCGGACACCCCCTAGTCCAGGACTCCCTCACCTACCATATGAATCTTGATCTCTAGCCTTCCCCAAGTTGCTTTCCACTCAAATCTTCTTTCCACCAGATCCAAAACCTATGAGAGAGAGTTGAGTGTTGGGGAGACTATCGTTTGAAGCACAAGAGCAAGGAGTTCATCATCAACGCACCATTTGTTACTTCTTGGAGAGTGGTGTCTCCTAGATTGGCTAGGTGTCACTTGGGAGCCTCCGACAAGATTGTGGAGTTGAACCAAGGAGTTTGTAAGGGCAAGGAGATCACCTACTTCGTGAAGATCTACCGCTAGTGATGCAAGTCCTTCGTGGGCGACGGCCATGGTGGGATAGACAAGGTTGCTTCTTCGTGGACCCTTCGTGGGTGGAGCCCTCCATGGACTCGCGCAACCGTTATCCTTCGTGGGTTGAAGTCTCCATTAACGTGGACGTACGATAGCACCACCTATCGGAACCACGCCAAAAACATCCGTGTCTCCAATTGCGTTTGAATCCTCCAAACCCTTCCCTTTACTTTCTTGCAAGTTGCATGCTTTAATTTCCGCTGCTCATATACACTTTGCATGCTTGCTTGATATGTGTTGTGAGTCTTAAACTTGTGCCTAAACTCCACTCCAACTTAAAGAAATTAAAAACTGCAACTTTTGGTATTTAGTGTCTAATCACCCCCGTCTAGACACCTCTTCTCGATACTTTCAAGACTGCCGCGAGGGAGAGGGGAAGGTGAGCTAGGGTTTCGGGGAGAAGGGGCCGGTCCTGGGGGCGACAAGTAGGCAGACGAGGGGGCGGGGGGGTGATGGCCGCCTCGCACGGCCATCTCCGGCGATGGCCGCCACGGCACCCCTGCCTCCTGTAGCGAGAGGTGGGTGGCAAGTGGGGGTTGGCCTGGGCCGTTTTGCTAGATGGGCCAAGGGGCCCAATAGATTAGGTTTCTTTTATTTTTACTAGTATTTTTCCATTTACTTTTCTATTTATTTATTTAGCTACTATTTTGCACTTTCTTTTAGCATCAAAAAACTTATGTAAAATTTAAAACCTTGCCATATAATTACTATGCATTATTTTGCACTGCCACAAAAAGTTTGGGTTCAAAATAATTTATTAAGGTTGAGTTTATATTTAAATGGGATAGAAAGGTGTTGTTGGTCCACTTTTTTAATATCCAGGGGAAATTTTTTATTTAAAAAAATGTTTCATCAATAGGCTCTTCTAGGTCATGAGTGTGGGCCTCACAGATATCCGCACATTGTTTCTCCGGCTCAACAATTTTAGGATCTTTCGAAGACCCGTCAAGCTTCTGCTTCTTGCCGGCCTTTGCTATACCTCTGCAACAAAAATACAAAGTGTATGAGTATGTTATCAAAAGTTGTTGATAAACATTTGAAATACTTACCCCTGGGCGACCTTGAAAGTTGGCATTTGAGTCCTAGAAGAGTCACTAGACGATGGAGGTGTCTTCTGATAATTTGAGTTGGAAGGGTTAAGAGGTTGATGTATTTGGCCGGCTAATGGATAAAGAGAGTCTAGGTTATGTGGCACCTTGTGATGACGTTTGCGAGGAACCGACGTTTTGGGTAAGTTGGAGATAAGATCTAGAGAGGCGCTGCTTCGAGTCGGGCTTTTTGGCTCATGTTGCTGTTTCTTCAAAAGAAAGTTGGGATCCAAGTGAGCTAGAGGATGAGAAAATTTCACCTTCCGGATGGCCCGCCGAGTTCTCTTTCTTGGCAAAGGTTCTGAGTCGGAGGAGATAGGGATTACCTCTGCAGCTTCGGCTTGGCTGGTGTCTGCGTCATTCTAAGAAGAGTCGACGTCAATAAGTTGCGTAAAAAGGCGACCAAGGGAGTCAAGTTCTACCTCCGAGTCATCTAGCTTGAGGAGATCTTCCGCTGCTGATTTTTTACGGCGACCCAGACCATGGGTGTTAGTCTTAAGCTTTTTGACTGGGAGGCAGCTTGTTGTTTCTTTCTCCAGAATGGAGAGTCGTCTTGTATTCAAATAAGCAACAGAAAATTGAAGTAAGGTGAAAGTTATAAGTGTTAATGGAAATATGACGAAGGGTTTATGGAAGATACTTACAGGTGGAGGTGCATTGAGCACGTAGAAAGGGTTCACTCCTACTTTGCGGAAATCCTCCAGAATCTCCCCAAGTAATGATTTAACCATAGCGGTGGCTTCCTCATTAGTTAAGGGTGTCTGGTTTTAGTGTTGAGGGACCTTGGTGTTGCCTGCGTATTCACACATTAAGCCGCTGCGCTGGCTTAGATTCTCCACAAAACCCAACAACAGACCAGGTCTACTCGAGATAAGCCATTGGCTACTAGAGCTCTTATCTTTGAAAAAATGGCAGAATACTTGGCTCGTTCTGCAATAGAGATGCGATCTGGAAGTGCGTGAGTGGGGCTAAGCCGGAAGGGGCGATAACCCGGCAGGGGATTTTCACCATCTGGAGAGGTGTCTTGGCAATAAAACCATGTACAGTTCCACTCTTTGGGGTGACAGGGTAGTACAGCTGCAGGAAAATAATATCTCGTCACCTATGAATAGAGATCCCGCCGAGCTCGAGTCTAGGCCCATCGTGAAGATTGTAAAAGTGGGGAACATCCCGGAAGAATTTTGACCCGGGTGACAAGAAGCCGCGGAGGAGGTGATCCGCAAAGATGATGACTTCACCTTCTTTAGGTTCAGGTCTAGTTTCAGCGCCTAGAACTCGCCAGTGGATGGTATTCTTCGTTGGCAATACTCCCATATCCACATACTATTGGAGAGAAAGTTTTGAAACTTTAGAAGCGACCCAATCGAAGAAGTGGGAGTCTTAGTCATGCTTGGCGTTTGATACGTCTCCAACGTATCTATAATTTTTGATTGCTCCATGCTACTTTATCTACTATTTTGGACTATATTGGGCTTTATTTTCCACTTTTATATTATTTTTGGGACTAACCTATTAACCGGAGGCCCAGCCCAGAATTGCTGTTTTTTGCCTATTTCAGTATTTCGAGGAAACAGAATATCAAACGGAGTCCAAACGGAATGAAACCTTCGGGAACGTGATCTTCTCACCGAACGTGATCCAGGAGACTTGGACCCTACTCCAAGAAGCTTCCGGGGAGGTCACGAGGGTGGAGGGCGCCCCCTGGGCGCGCCCCTGCCTCGTGGGCCCCTTGGAGCTCCACCGACGTACTCCTTCCTCCTATATATACCTATGTATCCCCGTATGATCAGAACAGGAGCCAAACACCTAATTCCACCGCCGCAACTTCCTGTATCCACGAGATCCCATCTTGGGGCCTGTTCCGGTGCTCCGCCGGAGAGGGCATCCACCATGGAGGGCTTCTACATCAACATCACAGCCCCTCCGATGAAGTGTGAGTAGTTTACTTCAGACCTTCGGGTCCATAGCTAGTAGCTAGATGGCTTCTTCTCTCTTTTTGGATCTCAATACAATGTTCTCCCCCTCTCTTGTGGAGATCTATTCGATGTAATCTTCTTTTTGCGGTGTGTTTGTTGAGACCGATGAATTGTGGGTTTATGATCCAGCTTATCTATGAATAACATTTGAATCTTCTCTGAATTCTTTTATGTATGATTGAGTTATCTTTGCAAGTCTCTTCGAATTATCCATTTGGTTTGGCCAACTAGATTGGTAGTTCTTGCAATGGGAGAAGTGCTTAGCTTTGGGTTCAATCTTGCGGTGTCCTTACTCAGTGACAGAAAGAGTTGCAAGGCAAGTATTGTATTGTTGCCATCGAGGATAACAAGATGGGGTATTTATCATATTGCATGAATTTATTCCTCTACATCATGTCATCTTGCTTAAGGCGTTACTCTGTTTTTAACTTAATACTCTAGATGCATGCTGGATAGCGGTCGATGAGTGGAGTAATAGTAGTAGATGCAGAATCGTTTCGATCTACTTGTCTCGGACGTGATGCCTATATACATGATCATACCTAGATAACCTCATAACTATGCTCAATTCTATCAATTGCTCAACGGTAATTTGTTCACCCACCGTAGAATACTTAAGCTCTTGAGAGAAGCCACTAGTGAAACCTATGGCCCCCGGGTCTATTCTCATCATATCAATCTCCATCACTTTATTTACTTGTTTTGCTTTTTTCCTTTTTACTTTGCATCTTTATACCAAAAATATTATCTCTATCAGATCTCACTCTCGTAAGTGACCGTGAAGGGATTGACAACCCCTAAGCGTTGGTTGCGAGTTGCTATCGTTTTGTGCAGGTACGAGGGACTTGCGCGTGACCTCCTACTGGATTGATACCTTGGTTCTCAAAAACTGAGGGAAATACTTACGCTACTGTGCTGCATCACCCCTCCTCTTCGGGGAAAACCAACGCACGCTCGAGACGTAGCAAGAAGGATTTCTGGCGCCGTTGCCGGGGAGGCTTACGCAAAAGTCAACATACCAAGTACCCATCACAATCCCTATCTCTCGCATTACATTATTTGCCATTTGCCTCTCGTTTTCCTCTCCCCCACTTCACCCTTGCCGTTTTATTCGCCTTCTCTTTCCCAATCTCCTCTTCTCTTCCCTTTTGTTTGCTTTCTTCCGCCTTGCTTTTTCTGCCGCTATGTCTGAAATTGGGGAGATTATCGTTGATATGGACAACAATGATAATACAAAAAATCCCAAGGCTCCGGCCGATGAACCTCCTATCTTGCATACCAAAAAGTTTCGAATCGGTAGTGGTAACATTATTGGCAAAGGCGTTATTCAAGATTTCTTTACTTGTGCCGGTGCTTTACCTTCTATGGGCTGTTCTATTCTTCATAGAACTAGTAGCCTTGCGGATGCTATAGCTATGCTTGTGGTTTAACTTGAAAGGCAATTTATGCATATGCACCCTTGCATACAGAGAATTTTCTTAGAATTCTCTAATATTGAGCACTCTTCTATTAAGCGTGCTATTACTATCTTTTTGGCTCATGAATTTAGATTTATCATAAGAGAAGCCAAAGAAATCTTTTCGCACTATAGGATGGACGCCGATCCTCCACCCATAGAAGCAATTCTCTATGATCAAGAAGAAATTAGACGTTTTCAATCTTCGGACTATGTCTCTTTCAATGAAAACCTTAGGAAAAAGGTCCCTATCAATGTCTTTGTTGATTGCATTAATGAGCTTAATAATGATTTTGCCCTTAGAAATAATGAGCTAGGATACTCTCTCGAGTATAAGCTCACAAGATTTTGCCAAAAGAATGCTTCCAGTAATGAAATACTTGTGCACTATGAAGGGCCAAGGGAGGAACTAGTTCCTCCCGTGATGGATCTTGGGGATTTTTGTCCCACTAAATGTAGCCCTTTTGATTATTTTTGCTTGCCTCAAAGGAAACTTGCTACCGAACGTAGGGAATACGAGATGAGATTTCAAGATCTATCTTATTATTACGGCACGACCTAAATCTATCCTTGCTTTTATGCCTAGCTAGGGGCGTTAAACGATAGCGCTTGTTGGGAGGCAACCCAATTTTATTTTGTGTTTTTTGTTTTTGATTCTGTTTAGCAATAAATAATCCATCTGCCTTCGGTTTGGATGTGGTTTTATGTTTTAATTAGTGTTTGTGCCAAGTAGGACCTATAGGATAACCTACGATGATAGTTGATTTGATTCTGCTGAAAAACAGAAACTTTAGCGCTCACGAGATTAGCTGCCATTTTTTACTGGAGAGTGCTTTTGTGTTGATTCTTTTTTGCTGCTGATCAATAAACAAATTGTCCAGGACTTCCTGTTTTGGTAGAATTTTTATAGTTCCAGAAGTTTGCGTTAGTTACAGATTACTACAGACTGTTCTGTTTTTGACAGATTCTGTTTTTCGTGTGTTGTTTGCTTATTTTGATAAATCTATGGCTAGTAAATTAGTTTATAAACCATAGAGAAGTTGGAATACAGTAGGTTTAACACCAATATAAATAAAGAATGAGTTCATTACAGTACCTTGAAGTAGTCTTTTTTTTTCTTTCTCTAACGGAGCTCACGAGATTTCTGTTGAGTTTTGTGTTGTGAAGTTTCCAAGTTTTGGGTGAATTCTTTTGATGGATTATGGAACAAGGAGTGGCAAGAGCCTAAGATTGGGGATGCCCATGGCACTCCCAAGATAATCAAAGGACACCAAAAAGTCAAAGCTTGGGGATGCCCCGGAAGGCATCCCCTCTTTCGTCCACTTCCATCGGTAATTTACTTGGAGCTATATTTTTATTCACCAACATGATATGTGTTTTGCTTGGAGCGTCTTGTATTATTTGTGTCTTTGCTTGTTAGTTTACCACAATCATCCTTGCTGTACACACCTTTTGAGAGAACCATCCATGAATTAAAATTTGTTAGAATACTCTATGTGCTTCACTTATATCTTTTGAGCTTGATAGTTTTGCTCTGTGTGCTTCACTTATATCTTTTGAGCTTGATAGTTTTGCCCTATGTGCTTCACTTATATCTTTTGAGCGTGATAATTTTTGCTCTAGTGCTTCACTTAGATCTTTTAGAGCACGGTGCTGGATTTGTTTTAAAGAAACTTGATCTCTCATGCTTCACTTAGATTATTTTGAGAGTCGCTAATAGTATGGTAATTTGCTTAATGTTAATATACTTGGTGTTCAAGATATGTGAAACTTTCTTTTTGAGTGAATTAAATTAAAGTTTGATGCTGGATAATTGTTTTGAGATATGGAGGTGATAATATCAAAATCGTGCTAATTGAATAGTTGTGAATTTGAGAAATACTTGTGTTGAAGTTAGCAAGTCCCGTAGCATGCACGTATGGTTAAAGTTGTGTAACAAATTTGAAACATGAAGTGTACCTGGCTTGTGCATCCTTATGAGTGGCGGTCGGGGACGAGCGATGGTCTTTTCCTACCAATCTACCCCCCTAGGAGCATGCGCGTAGTACTTGATTTTTGATGACTTCTAAATTTTTGCAATAAGTATATGAGTTCTTTTGACTAATGTTGAGTCCATGGATTATACGCACTTTTACCTTCGCCATTGCTAGCCTCTTCTGTACCGTGCATTGCCTTTCTCACATTGAGAGTTGGTGCAAACTTCACCGGTGCATCCAAACCCCGTGATATGATACACTCTTTCACACATAAACCTCCTTATATCTTCCTCAAAACAGCCACCATACCTACCTATTATGGCATTTCCATAGCCATTCCGAGATATATTGCCATGCAACTTTCCACCGTTCCGTTCGTCATGACATACTTTACTTTTGTCATATTGCCATTGCATGATCATGTAGTTGACATCGTATTTGTGGCAAAGCCACCATGCATTATTTTTCATACATGTCACTCTTGATTCATTGCACCATCCCGGTACACCGCCGGAGGCATTCATATGGAGTCATCTCTTTGTTATAGATGTCGAGTTGTAATATCGAGTTGTAAGAAAAATAAAAGTGTGATGATCATCATTATTAGAGCATTGCCCTAGTGAGGAAAAGGATGATGGAGACTATGATTCCCCCACAAGTCGGGATGAGACTCCGGACGAAAAAAAGAAGAGAAAGGCCAATAAAAAAAGAGAAGGCCCAAAAAAAATGAGAGAAAAAGAGAGAAGGGGCAATGTTACTATCCTTTTACTACACTCGTGCTTCAAAATAGCACCTTGTTCTTCATGTAGTGAGTCTCATATATTTGTGCTTCAAAGTAGCACCATGTTTTTCATATAGTGAGTCTCATAAATTGTCTTGTTTATACTAGTGGGAATTTTTCATTATAGAACTTGGCTTGTATATTCCAATGATGGGCTTCCTCAAAATGCCCTAGGTCTTCGTGAGCAAGCGAGTTGGATGCACACCCACTAGTTTTCTTTTGTTGAGCATTCATAGCTCTAGTGCATCCGTTGCACGGCAATCCCTACTCCTCATGTTGACATCAATTGATGGGCATCTCCATAGCCCGTTGATTATCCTCGTCAATATGAGACCTTCTCCTTTTTTGTCTTCTCCACACAATCCCCATCATCATATTCTATTCCACCCATAGTGCTATATCCATGGCTCGCGCTCATGTATTGCGTGAAGGTTGAAAGAGTTTGAGATTATTTGAGTATGAAACAATTGCTTGGATTGTCATCGGGGGTATAGAAGTTGGGAACATCTTTGTGTGACGAAAATGAAGCATAGCCTAACTATATGATTTTGTAGGGATGAACTTTCTTTGGCCATGTTATTTTGAGAAGACATAATTATTTGATTAGTATCCTTGAAGTATTATTATTTTTATGTCAATATGAACTTTTATATTGAATCTTTCGGATCTGAATATTCATGCCATGATTAAGAAGATTTACATTGAAACTATGCCAAAGTATCACTCCGCATCAAAAATTCTTCTTTTTATCATTTACCTACTCGAGGACGAGTAGGAATTAAGCTTGGGGATGCCTGATACGTCTCCAACGTATCTATAATTTTTGATTGCTCCATGCTAATTTATCTACTGTTTTGGACTATATTGGGCTTTATTTTCCACTTTTATATTATTTTTGGGACTAACCTATTAACCGGAGGCCCAGCCCAGAATTGCTGTTTTTTGCCTATTTCAGTATTTCGAGGAAACAGAATATCAAACGGAGTCCAAACGGAATGAAACCTTCGGGAACGTGATCTTCTCACCGAACGTGATCCAGGAGACTTGGACCCTACTCCAAGAAGCTTCCGGGGAGGTCACGAGGGTGGAGGGTGCCCCCCTTGGGCGCGCCCCCTGCCTCGTGGGCCCCTTGGAGCTCCACCGACGTACTCCTTCCTCCTATATATACCTACATATCCCCGTATGATCAGAACAGGAGCCAAAAACCGAATTCCACCGCCGCAACTTCCTGTATCCACGAGATCCCATCTTGGCGCCTGTTCCGGAGCTCCGCCGAAGAGGGCATCCACCACGAAGGGCTTCTACATCAACACCATAGCCCCTCCGATGAAGTGTGAGTAGTTTACTTCAGACCTTCGGGTCCATAGCTAGTAGCTAGATGTCTTCTTCTCTCTTTTTGGATCTCAATACAATGTTCTCCCCCTCTCTCGTGGAGATCTATTCGATGTAATCTTCTTTTTGCGGTGTGTTCGTTGAGACCGATGAATTGTGGGTTTATGATCCAGCTTATCTATGAATAATATTTGAATCTTCTCTGAATTCTTTTATGTATGATTGAGTTATCTTTGCAAGTCTCTTCGAATTATCCGTTTGGTTTGGCCAACTAGATTGGTAGTTCTTGCAATGGGAGAAGTGCTTAGCTTTGGGTTCAATCTTGCGGTGTCCTTACTCAGTGACAGAAAGAGTTGCAAGGCACGTATTGTATTGTTGCCATCGAGGATAACAAGATGGGGTATTTATCATATTGCATGAATTTATTCCTCTACATCATGTCATCTTGCTTAAGGCGTTACTCTGTTTTTAACTTAATACTCTAGATGCATGCTGGATAGCGGTCGATGAGTGGAGTAATAGTAGTAGATGCAGAATCGTTTCGATCTACTTGTCTCGGACGTGATGCCTATATACATGATCATACCTAGATAACCTCATAACTATGCTCAATTCTACCAATTGCTCAACAGTAATTTGTTCACCCACCGTAGAATACTTAAGCTCTTGAGAGAAGCCACTAGTGAAACCTATGGCCCTCGGGTCTATTCTCATCATATCAATCTCCATCACTTTATTTACTTGTTTTGCTTTTACCTTTTTACTTTGCATCTTTATACGAAAAATACCAAAAATATTATCCCTATCAGATCTCACTCTCATAAGTGACCGTGAAGGGATTGACAACCCCTAAGCGTTGGTTGCGAGTTGCTATCGTTTTGTGCAGGTACGAGGGACTTGCGCGTGACCTCCTACTGGATTGATACCTTGGTTCACAAAAACTGAGGGAAATACTTACGCTACTGTGCTGCATCACCCCCTCCTCTTCAGGAAAAACCAACGCAAGCTCGAGACGTAGCAGCGTTTTAAAAAACTACGGCCTGGAAGCAAAAATATGGTGGGTTAAAATTATGGTGGTGAGCCGCCTAATGATTACATCGATAATTCAGTAGCAATGAGCAGGTTATGGACTAATTTGAACATGACAAATTTCAATTTTATGGTTAAGCCGGCAGAAGATTGGCGGGTTACCAGGTTATTATTTGAGATGCCCAAATTGCGTTAGCGAGGTGGTCCTTTACAGAGCTAAGATTGGTGAAATTTTTTTTGACAGAAAATTCACCAAGTGTTGGGTAAACAAGTTTCACATATCGTGCCTATAATTTTGGATCTATGGCAGTCCAAAAAACAGAAGGTAATTGCTAAATCTAAAGTATGGCCATGGAAGAACTAGTGTGCTGGAGGTTGAATCTCATAAGGAAAGGATGAATTTGTGATTTGAGACAAATATTAACACTGTTACCGCACGACTTCAGTATTATTCTTGAGTTGAGCTACTATGACGGATGGATGAACTATGATAAACTTGGACGGACACGACGAACACCGACGGGCTAGATTGACCTAATGCAGATTGAAAGTGAGAAAGGATGGATACCTGACGATGCTAATGATTAGCGGAAGGGTGCCGCAATCTCTGGTCATGATCAGGTTGATGCAGTGGCCTGGATGGAGCTGCTGAAGAAGGTCGGCGGGGGCGGCAGAGCTCCGGCGGTGGCGGTCAACGCGAGGAAGAAGAGGAAGAGACGGAGATGGGGGTAAAAAATGAAAAAGGAACTCCCGTCCCTATTTATAAGGAAACACTAAAATGGCATGTGCGGAAATAGAGGAGGAGACATGATTATCTCAATAGTGTAGGCGCCTCAATTCTCGGACGACCAGTTAATATAAAAGACCCGTTGTGATGTCATGTTTTTTTTATTAATTTACTTCCCATGACGTCATGGCGGGTTATAGTGTTTTATTCAAGGACAAGTTTTGAAAAGATTGTTTGTCAGCTAACGCAATGAAGATTGACATGAACAAGTTCAAATCAACCTGGGGCCTAATGTTGGCGATATGACTCCGAGGTGTGACCCGCCCAGGAGGGGCCGGGTTACACCATTGGCGGCTTAATATGAAGAAGGCCAAATAAGTTCCAAGAAGACGAAGCATAAAGATAGGCGGCAGCTTAAGAGGCGGGCCTAGTGGAGGCCCAAGACGTGGAGGTGTGAGCCGACTGATGATGACTTGCCTGGTAAGGCAAGGCGGCTTAGAAACCGAGCTGGTCATGTTGTGTGATCCGGCTCGGACTCTTGTAAGCCCCGGAGCCTCAACCTGTGTATATAAAGGCGAGACCTGGCGGCCGATTAACTCAAGAAACACCTGATCGATAGCTAGGTCAAGCGTGATTGCTCCCTTGTAATCGAGACTCAAGCAATACAACTAGAAGCAGGACGTAGGCTTTTACCTCGTTGTGAGGGGACGAACCTGGGTAAACCTTTGTGTCCTTTGTCCCGTTCAAACCCTTCGATCTAACCTACGTTGCGATGGCTCCACACCTAAGTCCTTTCACAAGGGCATCTACCATGTTAAATCCATGACAGTTCTTGTAGGGGCTTCTCCGTGGAAGGATGACCTTTTTCCAATTAATGAGGAAAATGATGATATGATTTGGGGGTATGGTGCTAGTAATGCCATAATCCGGTCTATATCCCTCGAAGTGTTTGAGTCAATTATGACTTGTGTGATGGCTCGTGACATGTGCATCAAACTTGAAGAAATATATGATGGGTCCACTCTTTGTGAGATTCATCATCTTTCGGAGGATTCAATTGAGGAGTTCTCCACATCTTCAAATCATGAAGAACTCCATATTGCTTCTTCCTCCGTGTGCTTGGATATTTGTACCTCTTCCACCTCATCATCATATGGCATGTCCCAAGGTAATGACATGGTGAGTGGAAATATCACATGTGATGATGACGTTGTGCTAAACACTAATGATCTTTCATGTATACATGCTAGTGTTATGTTTCTATGGACTTGAGCATATCTGACAAAAATGACATACTTTCTTGTGTTGATAGTCCATGCATATCATTTAGAGATTCCTTGAATACTTTTTGTGATGATATGCTTGATACTCCTTGTTGCCATGATCTTCTATGCTTCTATTTCCTCTAGGTGTTATTTGACTAACCATGTAGAGGAAACAAGAGAAATTAGTGCACACAACACTAATGGAGAAATTTCTAGAAGAGCAAAGAAGGAAATCACCATGTTGGAGAGGAAATGCTATGAGCGTCAAGAGGATGGAAATGAATCTCCTAATCTTTTTTATGAATAATCTTCCTCTCCAAAAGAATCATCATCAACCTCCAATGTTTACATGTGCCTCATGGCAAGAGGTAGCACCGAGGTATCATCTACTCTTGGTAATGATATCGATGAGAGTGATGATGAATGTGATAGGGTTATGAGTCAAGAAATATTTGAAATTGGTAGTTCTCTTCGTGGGGTAAATAAGAACACTTATAAAGATCTTATTACTCATTTTTGGTAAGTGTAATGATTTACTTCACGAAGAGCAAGAAAAAAAATGAAAAAACTTGATTGTAACCTTCTTGATGCTCTAGAAACTCTTAGAGACTTAGAATCTTCTAAATAAGAGATTGTAGTTGCTTGTGATAAACTTAAGGAGGACTTTGAGCACCTTGACCTTGGCTACAAGAATGTCGAAGGAGAGCTCATTAAACTTTCTAAGTCTTATGAGGAAGTTCAAGCCACTTATGTGAAGTCTCTAGTTTCTTCTAGCTCCTCACATATTATCAATGATGCTTGTGTTGGGGAACGTAGCATGGAAAACAAAAAAAAATTTACGCACATGCAAGATATATCCATGGAGATGCATAGCAACGAGAGGGGAGAGTGTGTCTACGTACCCTCGTAGACCATAAGCGAAAGTGTTAGTAACGCGATTGATGTAGTCGAACTTCTTCGCGATCCAACCGATCAAGTACCGAACGTACGACACCTCCGCGTGCAGCACATGTTCAGCTCGGTGACATCCTCACCTTCTTGATCCAGCAAGACGGGTGAAGTAGTAGATGAGTTCCGACAACACGATGATACGTCTCCAACGTATCTACTTTTCCAAACACTTTTACCCTTGTTTTGGACTCTAACTTGCATGATTTGAATGAAACTAACCCGCACTGACGCTGTTTTCAGCAGAACTGCCATGGTGTTGTTTGTTGTGCAGAAAACAAAAGTTCTCGGAATGATGTGAAAATCCACGGAGATAACTTTCGGAAAATATAACAAATACTGGCAAAAGAATCAAGGCCAGGGGGCCCACACCCTGTCCATGAGGGTGGGGGCCGCGCCCCTCCCCCTGGGCATGCCCCACTGTCTCGTGGGTCCCCTGATGCTCCACCGACCTCAACTCGAACTCTATATATTCCGTTTCGTAGAGAAAAAATCAGAGAGAAAGTTTCATTGTGTTTTACGATACGGAGCCGCCGCCAAGCCCTAATCTCTCTCGGGAGGGCTGATCTAGAGTCTGTTCGGGGCTCTGGAGAGGGGGATTCGTCGCTGTCGTCATCATCAACCATCCTCCATCACCAATTTCATGATGCTCACCGCCGTGCGTGAGTAATTCCATCGTAGGCTTGCTGGACGGTGATGGGTTGGATGAGATTTACCATGTAATTAAGTTAGTTTTGTTAGGGTTTGATCCCTAGTATCCACTATGTTCTGAGACTGATGTTGCTATGACTTTGCTATGCTTAATGCTTGTCACTAGGTCCCGAGTGCCATGATTTCAGATCTGAACCTATTATGTTTTCATGAATATATGTGAGTTCTTAATCCTATCTTGCAAGTCTATAGTCACCTATTATGTGTTATGATCCGACAACCCCGAAGTGACAATAATCGGGATACTTCTCGGTGATGACCATAGTTTGAGGAGTTCATGTATTCACTATGTGTTAATGCTTTGGTCTGGTACTCTATTAAAAGGAGGCCTTAATATCCCTTAGTTTCCACTAGGACCCCACTGCCATGGGAGGGTAGGACAAAAGATGTCATGCAAGTTCTTTTCCATAAGAACGTATGACTATATTCGGAATACATGCCTACATTACATTGATGAACTGGAGCTAGTTCTGTGTCACCCTATGTTATAGCTATTACATGAGGAATCACATCCAACATAATTATCCATCACCGATCCAATGCCTATGAGCTTTTCACATATTGTGCTTCGCTTATTTATTTTTCCGTTGCTACTGTTACAACTACTACAAAACTGCTATCGTTACTTTTGCCACTGTTACCATTACTATCATACTAGTTTGCTACTAAATACTTTGCTGCAGATACTAAGTTATCCAGGTGTGGTTGAATTGACAACTCAACTGCTAATACTTGAGAGTATTCTTTGGCTCCCCTTGTGTCGAATCAATAAATTTGAGTTGAATACTCTACTCTCGAAAGTTGTTGCGATCCCCTACACTTGTGGGTTATCAAGACTAATTCCTGGCGTCATTGCCGGGGAGCATAGCTCTATTCTTTGAGTCACTTGGGATTTATATCTGCTGATCACTATGAGGAACTTGAAAGACGAAAGAACTAAGATTTTTCCCTCAACTACGAGGGGAGGTAAGCAACTGCCATCTAGCTCTGCACTAGATTCTCCTTCTGTTTTGAGTAAACTTGCGACACCTAAACCTGCTACTGCTTTGAATTCTGATATGTCGCATGTCATTGATGATGCCACTTCTGCTACGCATGATACTTATGATGAAACTACTTCTGTGCGTGATACTACTTTGCCATTAGGTGAATATCTTGATGAACAACTTGCTAGGGTTAGAGAGAATGAAATTATTGAAAACGAAATTATTGATGATAGTGATGATGAAGGTTCTCCCCCTAATTATGAATTGCCTGTTGTTCCTAAGGGTTATGTTATGGATGAAGAAGCTGCTAGAGCTATTTTTGCTTGCAATGATAGATATGATCTTAAGAAGTTATTAGCTAAATGGAAGCATCAATCTCTTAATGCTAGAATGAAACCTGACCCCGCTTTTGCTACTTCACCTATCTGTGTTACTGATAAGGATTATGAATTCTCTATTGATCCTGAGATAATTACTTTGGTTGAATCTGGTCCTTTTTATGGCTATGAATCTGAAACTGTTGTGGCACATCTTACCAAGTTAAATGATATAGCCACCCTGTTTACTAATGATGAGAAGTCTCTTTACTATTATATCCTTAAGATATTTCCGTTCTCATTGAAGGGTGATGCTAAAACTTGGCTTAATTCTCTTGATCCTGGTTGTGTGCGTAGTCCCCAGGATGTGATTTATTACTTCTCTGCTAAATATCTCCCTGCTCATATGAAACAAGCTGCCTTGCGGGGAATATATAATTTTGTGCAAATCGAAGAAGAGAGTCTCCCACAAGCTTGGGTGAGGCTTCTCCGATTACTTAATGCTTTGCCTGATCATCCTCTTAAGAAAAATTAAATACTTGATATCTTTTATAATGGGCTAAGCGATGCTTCCAAGGACTACTTGGATAGTTGTGCTAGTTGTGTTTTCAGAGAAAAGAATTATGTCCAGGAGAATGTACCAAGGTGGTTCCTCAACAAACAGAGGACCTAGGCGTGCTATGCGCGAACAAGACGATGAACCACCAAGGAAGCCGAAGTGCGGGCTTGCGAGTGGCCATCAGAAGAGTTTATGGTCAATGTCGGTGTCAAAACCGGCGGATCTCGGGTAGTGGGTCCCGAACTGTGCGTCTAGGCGGATGGTAACAGGAGACAAGGGACACAATGTTTTTACCCAGGTTCGGGCCCTCTCGATGGAGGTAAAACCCTACTCCTGCTTGATTGATATTGATGATATGGGTAGTACAAGAGTGGATCTACCACGAGATCAAGGAGGCTAAACCCTAGAAGCTAGCCTATGGTATGATTGTTGTTCTGTCCTATGGACTAAAACCCTCCGGTTTATATAGACACCGGAGAGGGCTAGGGTTACACAGAGTCGGTTACAATGGTAGGTGATCTACATATCCGTATCGCCAAGCTTGCCTTCCACGCCAAGGAAAGTCCCATCCGAACACGGGACACATTCTTCAATCTTGTATCTTCATAGTCTTGGAGTCCGGCCGATGATGATAGTTCGGCTATCCGGACACCCCCTAGTCCGGGACTCCCTCAGTAACCCCTGAACCAGGCTTCAATGACGACGAGTCCGGCGCGCATATTGTCTTCGGCATTGCAAGGCAGGTTCTTCCTCCGAATAATTTATAGAAGATTGTGAACACCAGGATAGTGTTCGGCTCTGCAAAATAAATTCCATATACCACCGTAGAGAGAATAATATTTACACAAGTTCAATCTGCCGACGTATTTTGTGGCGTGACGTCACACCACAACCAAGCTTTTACTCGAATCGTTTTTATTATACCACCTCAGCGCGTTTAGTGAAGCGGTTTCCTTGGCACGTCTTGTCGAAGCAGAGATCGTGTTCCCCTTATTCCGGGATTCTCATCAATACGGATGTGGGTAACCCAACCGTGCCCGTTGCCACACCCCATCCATCGAAGGCGAGTTCCAAACGGTCATGGGGACGGCTCTTGGTATTCTCCCTCTTTATAATGAGACCAAGGCCCGTTCCTTTTCTTCAATCCTCAATCGAATCCGCCCCTCGCCCCAAGTTCCAACACCCAGGGCTCCAGATTCGGGCACTTCGGACCTTCGACAATGTCCGGCTCCGACCTACAGGGCCGGTGGATGCCCTCCTCCGTCACGGAAGAGGCCGTGCTAAAGCTGAGAGACGCCAGGTACTTAACCTACGAGATTTCGCATAGGTTGCCTACCCAAGGGCAAGTCATTCCTACTCCCGAGCCTGGAGAGAGTGTCGTGTTCGTGTCTCATCTCTGTCGGGGTTTAGGCTTCCCGATGGATCCCTTCGTGAGGGGGCTCATGTTTTACTATGGGCTGGAATTCCATGACTTGGCTCCGGAGTCCATCCTCCACATCTCATCATTTATTGTCGTCTGTGAAGCCTTCCTCCGCACTACCCCTCACTTAGGTTTGTGGCTCAAAACCTTCAACGTGGAGCCGAAGATGATTGAGGGGCGTCAGGCAGAGTGTGGCGGGGCGGTTATAAGCAAGAGGGCCGATGCTCCATGGCCCGAGGGCTCTTTTCAGGAGGAGCTCGGCTTGTGGCAACAGGAGTGGTTCTATGTCACCGCTCCCAGGGGCAGCAGGCAGAGGCCGCCGCCCGTCTTTTGCTCGGGCCCTCCACAACGGCTGACGTCATGGGTCAGCAAAGGGCTTGACTGGGGGCCGTCCAAGGACGTGCCCCTATTGCAGGGCCGGATTCGAGACCTCCAAGAGAGGGAGATCAATCTGGTCGTAGTGATGCAGGTTATGCTGATTCGGCGCCTTCTGCCCTGCAAACGTCGCCCCCTCCGCCTGTGGGAATTCAATCCGGAGGGACCACGAGCTCTCCAACACTTCATGGGTACGACACCCGTGGAGATGTACAAACTGTTCTTCGGATCACAAGAGATGTGTCCGGACTTGACCGAGGATGCTGGCTTAAGCTGCAATCGCCCAGATACTCAAGTAAGTAGCCCTGTGTCCGGACATATCATCCATTTATTTATCATGGATTTGCCTTTTAACCAGCTATCCCTTGTACAAGAGTGGATAGCGCAAGCAAAACTAATACGGTGTCCGGCCCCCCTCCCTGAGACCACGCCGGATCCCGTGTTAATCAAAATGTTGGAGGTAGCGCCTTCGGAGGAGGGCGAAGGGGGAAACAGGGAAACTACCACCTCTGCTAAGGAGGCTCTCAGCAAGGGGGGAATCAAGAATCCCTCCCTCCAGGGGGGGAAGAGGACCGCTTTCGAAGACCCGGAGGCCAAGGCCTCAAAGCGGGGAAATAAATCTGCACCGGAAGGTCCTGTGCCGGGAGGAGTCCCGGCCGCACAGTCTCCCCAAAGGAATCAGCCCTCCAGCGAGCCGTAAGTAGAAAAAAGGGGAGTTTTGTAATAATGGACATCCCTATTTTATTTCTAAGGATAACCGAAGTTTTTACCTTGTAGTTCGGATCTCAGCCCTTCTCAGCAGAGCTCATCCTCGGGGGACCTTCATCCGGAGATGATGGAGAGCGAAACGCCTCCATCTGCCGCCCCGTCAGGCGGGGCGGACGACCCTGAGGTGTCGTCATGGAGGATCTCCCCGAGTCCGGCGGGGCCAGGGAGTTCGGCACCCACTGGAGTACGGCCAGTGGAGCTGCAGGATCTACTCGAGAGGGCGTCTATCTCAGAAGATCACCGCACATTAATGAGTATGGTGATTGAAAGGATCTCATCCGCCGAGAGCGGGTTGCATGAGGCCGTCGGAAGTTTACTGACGGGGTTTGAGGTACGCAAAAAATGACATACCTTTTGACAGTTTTTAACATAGAGTGCGCCCTGTATAGATAGTAGCCCCTGAGACTCGGTATGTTGTCGAAAGCGACAGCGTGCCGAGGATCATAATCTCAGTTATAAAATGTTGCCTTTCCTATGCAGGTGGCAGAACGTTCGGTGGCCAGTCGGACTGATAGAGTTGCCGAGCTGAGGCGGCAACTCGATGTTGCGGATGCGGACATCGCGCTGGTCAATAAACGACTTGACGAGTCACAAGGTAGGTGGTTTCTCCGCGGTCACCTGGTAAGGGAGCTGATGCCCACTCCTTACAACATGTATGCTTGATGCAGATGGTGCCGCTGCTGTGGAAGACCTTCGGGCAGAGCTTGCGCTAGCCAAGGAGCAAGCCAGAAAAAGTGATGCGGTTGCCTCGAAGGCAGCGGAGGAGCTAAAAGCCGAAAAGGCTACTCACTGCCGAAGCAGGGAGGAGATGGCCGAAATGGCTGTGAAACTAAAAGATGCTACCGACCGCTATGAGGTTCTTGAAAGAGAACGCCAAGCGGAGCAAGAGGACCTGAAGAAGGCCACCACCGAAGCCAAGGATGCCCGTTCTGCAATGCGGGCTATAAAGGAGGAACTGCGTCAGGTCGGAGACATTGCGGCTGGAAAGCCCTTTCTGCTGCGTAGTAAGTTCACGGATCCGAAGTATGCTCAGTTGGGCCAGTTGTGGGATGCGGAGGATCCTTATCTGAATTTGGCGGCGAGTGCGGCAGACGCAGTCGTGCACTTCCGAAGCCAGAAGGATCACGAAATGGAAGAGCTTTTTTGGTCTCAATTCCATAGTCCGGAGCGTCCACTTCCGTTGACCGATCGGTTGGCTGAGTGGGCTGAGCTGAATAGATTGTCCGGATTTTCCATGACGGATGTGGTGGCTCATCTGTGGCCGGAAAGGCCCAAGCCGAAGAGTTATTTTGGCTTATTGCAGCAATTTCTTGGGGCGGTGCCGCATATCAAGGCGATGAAGCGGTCGGCATGCATAGAAGGTGCACGGATGGCTCTCGCCCGTGTTAAGACATACTGGGCGGAGATGGATGCCACCGATGTTGCATCCCAGGGTTCGAACAAAAGCCGATTACCCACCGAGGACTATTTTGAGGAAGTCCTGCAGGGCGCTCGTTTAATAGTCGCAGTGCTCGAAAAATGTTATGTTCAAATGACATGTATGATTTGTGAAACCATATTTATAATGTAACGGCTTTTTATACTTGTGCATTCAAGTATTGAAATATCTCTTGTGCGGCCGTTAATGTATATGTATGTACAACCTGAAAGATGGCAGTCTTTGGCTTCAGCCCCCACGAACATGGTGCGGGGGTGTTTGCAAAAAAAGCGCATTTTCACACTTAATCCAACGTCTTGGTCCTTTGAAGGAGGTGATAGCATAGCAAACTAGGCAACCGGACTATAATGCTTTATCACTTTCACTTAGCCATAGGAGCTCGATGGTGGGGCTACTATATAGCCCCTAGAGGCACCGCGCTCTCCGAACTCGGGGCGCGTGTGTGCCTGACCGGGAAGCGGTCCTTCGTCAAAGCGGAGGAATTCTAAACATTCCAGTAGTCGATCGAGTGGTTGACCAGTCTCTCGCTATATCATGACAGTCAGTTTTTGGATTTCTCTACTGAGGTGCTCGCCCGACCGAACCGGGGCACAATCGCAGTAGTTCTCCTGGTGCCGCGTTAGCCGATGGAGCGGAACGTAAGGCAGCAAAACACAGGAGCCGGGCAAACCCAACATTTGACCAAAGACATGATTCGGAGCTGATGCATATAAGGCCTAACTCGAGACGCCGAACACTCCCTGAGGTATTCGGTCTTTATGATAACGGTCAGATCAATGCCCTAAGCCCCTAGTGTCCAGGTACGGGCGAGAACTTCTGACGCGGCCGATGCCAAAACGCCAGCCTCCTCCTCGGTTATGGTAGGAAACCGGGGGATGTGTATCAACAAGAGACAGTAAGAAATGTTTACGCAGGGTCTTAATCTGAAAAGAATCCTTGCAACGGGTCCCTGCTGCACGTCTGCGCCTGTATCTCCGTTGTGTTGTATCTTGGACGGGTGTAGCACATGGTTCATCTATAAAAGAGAAGAACTTAGTTTGGAAAAAACATCGTGCAAAAAATGTATTTAAAACAGAGTATGATTTGAAAGATGAATAAAGTTGAGCTTTATTGGCTCTCATTGTTCATACGTGCAGCCCCTTGTAAAGAGGTATGCGGCTGGGAAGCCCCTTGTTTATTTATATCGGACTCGCCTGACCGTGTCCGAGGTCTGAATGACCTGCTTTTAGGGGCTTTGATCAGCAAGGCCGGATTAGTGTGTGGCTGTCAAGGCAGTCTCATGTTTTCCGTGGTCGAGGAACACTCGGAGTTACCCTTTAATGAAATTATGCCGCGTGGACGGGCATTTTAAGTGTAAGAGACGCGTAATGTGGTATTGCGTTAAAGCGGGCGAAAGCTTCGCATCCCAGTAGTGCTTGATGGCTACTTTTGAATGGGGCGATATGGAAGATTAGCTTTTCGCGACGGAAGTTGTCGGATGAACTGAACACAACCTCTAGTAGTAAAAAGCCTGTACAATTGGCATAGAGGCCTGGCGTCACTCCTTTGAAGGAAGTGCTACTATGGCGAATTTTGGTAGGGTCTATCCCCATTCTGCGGATGGTGTCCTAGTATAGCAGGTTTATATCACTGCCGCCATCCATTAGGACTTGTGTGAATTGTAGTCCGTCTATTATGGAATCCAATATCAAAGAAGTCCCTCCTGCATTTCGAATACTTCTGGAGTAATCCTGATGGTCGAAAGTAATTGGTGTTGACATCCAATTTCGGGACTCCGCTGGGGTGGACCGTGCGGCGCATGCTTTAGCAGGTGCCGCACTATTTTTCCTTGTTAGCACATGAAGTGAGTTCACTGTTTTGACTTCTAGTGGGAAAGTCTTCTGTTTTCCGGTGTGCTGCTTGTGGGGTTCGTCATCGTCTTCACTTGGTGTGTCGAGCCCCTTGTGTTCGGCGTTAAGTCGGCCGGACTGCTTGAAGACCCAACAATCTCTGTGGGTATGGTTTGCAGGCTTCCCGGGGGTACTGTGGATTTGACATATCCTATCCAAAATTTTGTTTAGGTTGGATAGCTCGTCACTGTTGTCCTTAAGAGGCAGTGTTTTGTTGTTCGGCCGAGAGCTTTTGAACCCGGTGTTGACCGCCGTGCTATTTGGGCCATTTTCCTTATTTCGGCGCTGATCTTTTCTGCATCGTGATTTCCCATTTCCATCCCTGACCTCGGATATACTCGGGTCGCTGGTGTTGCATCTTGCCAGCCAGCTATCTTCCCCCGCGCAAAAGCGGGTCATGAGGCTTGTTAGTGCGGCCATTGTTCTTGGTTTTTCCTGGCCGAGGTGTCCGGCGAGCCATTCGTCTCAGACGTTATGTTTAAAGGCTGCTAAGGCTTCGACGTCCGGACAGTCGACTATTTAGTTCTTTTTGGTGAGGAACCTGTTCCAGAATTTGCGTGCTGACTCTCCGGGCTGTTGAGTTATGTGACTTAAATCGTCTGCATCCGGAGGGCGGACGTAAGTTCCCTGAAAATTTGCTCGAAACGCATCCTCGAGCTCTTCCCAACTTCCGATGGTATTTTCTGGGAGGCTTTTGAGCCAATGCCGAGCTGGCCCTTTGAGCTTGAGGGGTAGGTATTTTATGGCGTGGAGATCATCTCCTCTAGCCATATGTATGTGTAGGATATAATCCTCAATCCAGACTCCGAGGTCTGTTGTTCCGTCGTATGCCTCTATGTTTACGGGTTTGAATCCCGCTGGAAATTCATGATCCAGTACCTCATCGGTGAAACATAGTGGGTGTGCGGCGCCCCTGTATTTAGGTGTGCCGTTATCTTCGAACACTCGGCGTGTTGTGTTGCTTCCTAGAGCCTTCTTTTTTGGCCCATAGATGGACCTGACCGGGCCATCCTTTTTGCGAGGATCCTTATGTGGATCGTGTGCCGGCTTGTGTGCGGCGCCGCTTGCCGCTCTTAGCCTATCATCTGGTCGTCTATCCGGCCAGGCGGCCTCTCTTTTTTGATTGTGGGGGCTCTATGGCCTCCTCGTCAAATTCGGGCAACAGCTTGCGCTTCGGGTAGCTCTTTGCTTGGTGACTATCGCCGTATTTATCTGCGGTCTTGAGTACTTTGCTCCATCTCATTCTGAGTACGTCTTCCACTATTTTGAGCTTCCGCTTCTGCTTCTTCAGACTTCTTGCAGTGGCGACGAGCCTTTTGTGAAGGTTCTTATGCTCCGGTGATGTGTCCGACATGAGATCGTCTGGACTGTTGTTTTCACCGGGGATGGGTTGCTCGTCCAATTCATCCTGTTCGGATGGTTGCTTGGTGGCATGTTCGTCGTCCACTGGTTTGCCCTGCTCTACGGCTGGGTCAGTATGGGTGCTGTTGTTATCGAGGCGGGACTTCGGGCGGCGCTTGCGTCGCCGTTTTGGTTGTTTTTCAGGGGAATTATCCTTCGCCGCGTCCCGTTGTTCCTCGTTATCGCTTCCTTTTGGTGTATGCACCATGTATACGTCGTGAGTTGAGGTGGCTTTCCAGTGCCCAGTAGGCGCTGGTTCTTGGTCGTCTCCGGCATCGTCGTCCATACCATCGATGTCTTCGGAGTCGAAGTCTAGCACGTCGGTTAGGTCGTTGACAGTGGCTACGAAGTGGGTGGTGGGTGGGCTTTGAATTTCTTCGTCGTCCGCATCCCAAACGTCCTGACCGTGATCCGGCCAGGGCTCTCCTGATAACGAGAGATACTTTAGCGAATTCAGGATGTCGCCAATAGGTGAGTGCTGAAAGATGTCCGCAGCGGTGAACTCCATGATCGGCGCCCAACCGGATTCGATTGGTAGGGGCGTGAGGGGTTCGGAGTCCGGCGAGGAGTCCGGCACCTGGGAGTCACAGCTTCACAAGGGACAAGGTCGGTATTCGGCTCCATCGCCGTAGAGGTAGCAGCCCCCGAGGCGGTGTCTAGCCACCCGTCCTCGATCTGCACAGTCGGCTCCGAATTAAGGGTCGGAGCGGATTCATGTGCGGCCTCCAGGGCACTGTCTGGCAGCAGAGCTAAATCATGCCCATCGTGACAGTGCGGCACGCTCGGCTGTGGCTCGAATCCATCAAAGATCAAGTCTCCGCGGATGTCAGCCGTGAAGTTCAGACTTCCAAATCTGACCTGACGGCCAGGGGCGTAGCTTTTGATCTGCTCCAGATGGCCAAGCGAATTGGCCCGCAGTGCAAACCCGCCGAATACGAAGATCTGTCCGGGGAGAAAAGTCTCACCCCGGACTGCGTCGTTGTTGTTGATGATCGAAGGAGCCATCGAGCCTATCGGTGATGACACAGAGGAACTCTCAATGAAAGCACCAATGTCGGTGTCAAAACCGGCGGATCTCGGGTAGGGGGTCCCGAACTGTGCGTCTAGGCGGATGGTAACAGGAGACAAGGGACACGATGTTTTTACCCAGGTTCGGGCCCTCTCGATGGAGGTAAAACCCTACTCCTGCTTGATTGATATTGATGATATGGGTAGTACAAGAGTGGATCTACCACGAGATCAAGGAGGCTAAACCCTAGAAGCTAGCCTATGGTATGATTGTTGTTCTGTCCTATGGACTAAAACCCTCCGGTTTATATAGACATCGGTGAGGGCTAGGGTTACACAGAGTCGGTTACAATGGTAGGAGATCTACATATCTGTATCGCCAAGATTGCCTTCCACGCCAAGGAAAGTCCCATCCGGACACGGGATGAAGTCTTCAATCTTGTATCTTCATAGTCTTGGAGTCCGGCCGATGATGATAGTTCGGTTATCCAGACACCCCCTAGTCCGGGACTCCCTCAGTCAATGCAGGCATTAAGGATGAATTTGACGCATATGTGCGTAATGCCGAGCTTGAGGACATCATACAAGATAAGTGTCCTCAGTACTACCAATTCACTGATTCATTTGTGAGAAGGTTTAAATTTACATCTTCGCGTAATTCTCAGAATGTCCTGTTTGATATTTATGATCAATCTTATACCATGGAGTTAGAAGATTTCACAACTGCTTGCAAACTTCCGCAGTGGGGCAATGTTCATGAACCCCACAAATCTGAATATAAAGACTTTCTCGCTAGTATTACTATGGGAGAATCTAGGGATATAGCACAAGCTACCAGAGGGAGCATTCACTTTCCTGCTATACATTATTTTTCTCTCTTCATTGGTAGATGCATTAACGGTAAAGATGAAGCATGTCACATGTGTGTCCCTGATCTTTGTGTCCTCAAGAGTGCTGTGTTAGGCAATAAAATTACAACTTGGGGGCAATAGTTGCACGTAGGTTGCATAATAATGGTATATCTCGATATTTATTTGGAGGGATTTATGCGACCCATGTTGCTAATTATCTTGGTATATCTCCACGAGAGGAGGATATAGAGTTGCCTCCTACTTATTTAGATTATGACGCGATGGTCAAACATCGTTTTCTTTTGAGGAATGAACAATTCCTCCAGTATCGACTAATCTTTGACAGACGTCGCACTGTCCATGTTACTCTCCCTGCTCCTTCCCTTTTTGATTACCTGGTAAAACGAAGATATGTTGTTACCAGGGAGGAGGCATCCGAACACGAGGGGAGATTGGAGACGGCTCGCAAACATGCCGCAGCTCAGGATGCATTGGCTGCTGCATCTCAGTACGACCCCAGTTATAACTTCAGATATCAGCAAAGCTATCCTTGGCATTAGACCAACTTAGTCCAAAAGCCTAAGCTTGGGGGAGTACGTATTTCTCATCGACTTTACATTCATGTTCACACACTATTCTAGTTGTCGGTGCTCATACTCTTTCATTGTATTATCCATGCTAGTTTAAATTTCTTTTTCTAGCTTTCTTCTTGTGTGTTTGTAAACCTTAAGAAAAACCAAAAAAATTAGTTAGTTTAATTCCCATGCTTGTAGTAGTAATTAAAAAGAAAACCCAAAAAGATTTCTCGTTCTTCTTTTTTACTTGTTGGGAGCTTTCCCGTGTAAATAGTTTTATTTTCTCTTCTTTCCTTTGTGGGTTGACAGTAGAAGACCATATTGAAAATGTTTAGTGGCTCTCATATGCATGATGGTTGATTTAACTTACAGCCCATATTACCTTGTCTTCTCTCTTGAATTGAATGCTTGCAGATTCCAGCTTAGTCCAATGCACGCGCACTATTATTATTATACACACCATTCGGTCGTGCAAGTGAAAGGCAATAATGACGATATATGATGGACTGATTGAGATGAGAGAAGCTGGTATGAACTCGACCTATTTAGGTTTTGTAAATATGATGAGTTCATCGTTCCCGATTCAGCCTATTATGAAGTAAACATATTTGCAGTGACATTTAGAGATTATAGTTGCTTATGCCATGCATAATTAGCTATGAGTTATAATGGTTTACCTTGCGTGCCAACATGCTATTAAAATGATTGTGAAGTGGTATGATGGGATGGTATCCTCCTTTGAATGAATTGAGTGACTCAACTTGGCACATGTTCACGCATGTAGTTGAAACAAATCAACATAGCCTTCACGATATTTATGTTCATGGTGGATTATATCCTACTCATGCTTGTACTTGGTGTAAATTAATTTTAATGCATGTTCACGACTGTTGTCGCTCTCTCAGTTGGTCGCTTCCCAATCTTTTGCTAGCCTTCACCTGTACTAAGCGGGAATACTGCTTGTGCATCCAAACTCCATAAACCCCAAAGTTATTCCATATGAGTCCACCATACCTTCCTATATGCGGTATTTACTTGCCGTTCCAAGTAAATTTGTATGTGCCAAACTCCAAACCTTCAAATGAAATTCTGTTTTATATGCTCGAGCAGCTCATGTTTCAACTAGGGTTGTCTATATCTTCCATGCTAGGTGGGTTATTCTCAAGAGGAGTGGACTCCGCTCCTCACTCACGAGAAAATGGTTGGTAACCGGGATGCCCAGTCCCATGATCAAAAAGATCAAAGCAAATCAAAATAATTAAACAAAACTCCCCCAAGGCTGTTGCTAGTTGGAGGCACTCGTTGTTTCGAGCAAGCCATGGATTGATGCTTGTTGGTGGTGGGGGAGTATAAACTTTTACCATTCTGTGTGGGAACTGCCTATAATGTATGTAGCATGGAAGATATCGCCATCTCATAGTTGTTGCGTTGACAGTGAAAGTATGCCGCTCAAAATGTTATTCATCTCTATTTTAAAATCAAGCTCTGGCACCTCTACAAATCCCTGCTTCCCTCTTCAAAGGGCCTATCTATTTACTTTTATGTTGATTCATCACCTTCTTATTAAAAAGCACCCGCTGGAGAGCACACTGTGACTTGCACATATTACTATTAGTTTATATTGGGTATGACTTGACTGGATCTCTTTTACCATGAATTACAATGTTTAGTCAGTCCTTGATCTTTAAAGGTGCTCTGCATTTATGTTTTGCGGTCTCAGAAAGGGCTAGCGAGATACCATCTTGTTATACCATATTATGATTGTTTTGAGAAAGTTTTGTCATCCGAGATTTATTATTATTGCTCGCTAGTTGATTATGCCATTGATATGAGTAAATATGAGACCTAAGTGTTATTGTGAATATGGTTAGTTCATAATCTTTGCTGAAAACTTGAATGCTAGCTTTACATATTTACAACAACAAGAGCAAACAGAGTTTGTAAAAGTTTTCCTTTAACACATTGCTTACTCTGTCATGCTTATGCATTCACATGCTCCTATATTCCATATTTACATGATTGCATACATGTAGGGGGAGCCTATGCATGTTACATGTCTTTCCAAAGCTTTACTTGTTATTCTCTATATCTTTATCTAAAGCTTTGATGTATGTTGTCATCAATTACCAAAAAGGGGGAGATCAAAAGCACAAGTGCTCCCTGGGTGATTTTGGTAATTAATGTCAACATATCTCTTGTTGGACTAATACTCTTACCTAGTATGTTTCATATAAGTTCAACAATGGAGTGGCGTGGACTAGAGGATGTGGAACCCCTTCAAGATGCTAAGGACAAAGGATTGGCTCAAGCTCAAAGCACAAGACTCTACATTTTACTTTTACTGATCCAAGATCACATTGAGTCCATAGGAAAGCCAATACTATTAAGAGGGGATGAGGTGTTGCTTAATGGCTTGCTTGCTCAAAGTGCTTAGTGATATGCTCCAAAGCCCTCAACCACTTTCTCACATGCACATATGTCCCAAACCAAAAGTCAAACTCGGCCCCATCAAAACTTTCTATCCGGCGCCACCGAGTTCAGTTGACATAGCCACTGCCAGAAACCCTAATCTTTTTGGTCTCACTGATGGGATCTCGGTCTCAGTGAGATGGGCTTGCAAACTCTCTATTGCCTATTGCAATAATTTCGGTCCCACCAAGGTATGCAATCGGTCCCACCAAGTTTGCCTGGCTAACTCTCTCTTTCTCTTCTTACCCAAATCGGTCCCACCGATTTTGTGTAATTGGACCACCCGAGGTGAGGCTTTACCCTAACCCTAGCACATCGGTCCCACCGAGTTGATCATATCGGTCCCACCGAAATGCCTAACGGTCACATTATGAACTAAATCGGTCTGACCGACTTTGGTAAATTGTGTGCAACGGTTAGATTTTGTGTGGAGGCTATATATACCCCTCCACCCACTCTTCATTCGTGGAGAGAGCCATCAGAACATGCCTACACTTCCAACATACATTTTCTGAGAGAGAACCACTTACACTTGTGTTGAGGTCAAGATATTCCATTCCTACCACATAAATCTTGATCTCTAGCCTTCCCCAAGTTTCTTTCCACTCAAATCTTCTTTCCACCAAATCCAAATTCTGTGTGAGAGAGTTGAGTGTTGGGGAGACTATCATTTGAAGCACAAGATCAAGGAGTTCATCATCAACACACCATTTGTTACCTCTTGGAGAGTGGTGTCTCCTAGATTGGTTAGGTGTCACTTGGGAGCCTCCGTCAAGATTGTGGAGTTGAACCAAGGAGTTTGTAAGGGCAAGGAGATCGCCTACTTCGTGAAGATCTACCCGAGTGAGGCAAGTCCTTCGTGGGCGACGGCCATGGTGGGATAGACAAGGTTGCTTCTTCGTGGACCCTTCATGGGTGGAGCCCTCCGTGGACTCGTGCAACCGTTACCCTTCGTGGGTTGAAGTCTCCATCAACGTGGATGTATGATAGCACCACCTATCGAAACCACGGATAAAAAATCTCCGTGTCTCCACATTGCGTTTGCACACTCCAATCCCATCCCTTTACATTCTTGCAATTTGCATGCTTTACTTTCCGCTGCTTATGTACTCTTGTCATGCTTGCTTGATATGTATTGTGAATGTTACAACTTGTGCCAAAACTCCACTTCAACTTAAAGAGATTAAAAACTGCAACTTTTCTTACTTAGAGTCTATTCACCCCCCCTCTAGACACCTCTTCTCGATCCTTTCAATTGGTATCAGAGCTTTGGTCTCCATTGCTTTGGTTTAAACACCATCAGAGGAAGATGGATGAGTCTATGTTGGGGAGTCTTAGACGTAGAGTGCCTATACTTGATGGAGAGTATTTTCATGTGTGGAAAAATGAGATGCTTGTGATTTTCAATGAATATAATTTGAACAAGTACATTACTAGCCCTTGTGCACCTCATGTTGATCCTATGCATCCTACCCTTGATGAGTCAATTGACATGATTCACAATCTTAGAACTGTTGATCTTATCACTAGAGGTTTGCCTAGAAACTTGATAGGTTGCTTGCCTACTCTTGAGTGTGCCTACACCATATGGAAATTTCTTGAGGAACGTTTTCCAAATTATTCCTTGCAAAATCTAGATGAAATTCTCCATAAGTCTATTGCCTTGAGTAAGATGTATTCCAATGATCCTAAGTTTGGTGATTGTCTATTTGAGCTTACAAATCTTATGCGTGCCAAAGGAGATGTTGGAATTACTAGCAATATTATTTCCGAAGCTATAAGAATTCATAAAGAAGATCATTGTCAAACTCATTCTAATGAATCGCCCTCTCTAAGAATTGATCCATCACATGACGATGTTGAACATGGATACTATGATGAGGATGATGATAGTGACTTTGATCTTGATGATGCAATGAGACACTTTGGTCTTATGGCAAATCTTCGGTGATACATGGCAGGAGGAAAGGAATGGGTTCTTGATAGTGGATGTACCGATCACATGACCGGAGATAAGGATAGGTTTCATGAGCTTGCTGAAAACGACGGCCCTCGAAAGTATGTCACTTTTGGTGATAACTAAAAGGGTAAGGTGGTTGGCCTTGGTAAGGTGGCCATCTCACATGATAGCTCCATACAAAATGTCATGCTCGTTGAATCTCTTGGGTACAATTTACTTTCAGTATCAAGACTTGCTGATATCAGTTTCAATGTCCTATTTACTGAAGTAGATTGCCAAGTGTTTCAAAGAGACAATCATAAAATGGTCTTTACCGGTATACGTAGAGGTGATCTTTACATTGTTGATTTCACTAAAAAGGCTCAACCTAGAACTTGCTTAATTGCTAAATCCTCTAAAGGAAGGTTGTGGCATAGACGGTTAGGTCATGTGGGCATGCGAAACCTTGACAAGCTTACTAAAGGTAATCATATCCTCGGCGTTAATGATGTCATACTTGATAAGGATAGACTTCGCAGCGCTTGTCAAGCAGGTAAACAGGTTGGAGGAAGGCATCCCGTGAAGAACATCATGACCACAAGGAGGCCACTCGAGCTACTTCACATGGATCTTCTCGGTCCCAACGCTTACAAAAGTCTCGGTGGAAATTCTTTTGGTCTAGTTATAGTTGATGATTTTTCAAGATTTACGTGGGTGTTCTTTCTCGATGATAAATCACAGGTCCAAAAGATCTTCAAAAACTTCGCTAAGAAGGCCCAAAATCAATTTGAAGTGAAGATCAAGAAGGTTCGCAGCGACAACGGAATGGAGTTCAAGAACACAAATGTGGACACCCTTCTTGACGAAGAAGGGATTTCACATGAGTTCTCGGCTACGTACACACCTCAACAAAATGGAGTTGTTGAGAGGAAGAACCGGACGCTCATCAAAATGGCGAGAATGATGCTTGATGAGTACAAGACGTCGAAGCACTTTTGGGCGGAAGCGGTTGAGACAGCTTGTCATGCGACAAATCGCTTATATCTTCACAAGCTACTCGGCAAAACGGCATACGAGCTCCTTACCGGTAACAAACCCCAAGTTGGATACTTTCGAGTATTCGGCTCAAAGTGCTACATTCTTGATAAGCATTGTCGTTCTAAATTTCCTCCTAAATCTCATGAAGGTTTCCTACTTGGTTATGGCTCAAACTCTCACACTTATCATGTCTACAATAATTTCACCCAAAAGGTTGAAGAGACGGTAGAAGTGAAGTTTGATGAATCTAACGGCTCGTAAGTAGAGCAACTGCTAATTGATGTAGGAGACAAATACCCTTCGGAAGCAATCCAAGACTTGTCTATTGGCAAGATTCATCCAACGGAGGTGAAGGAGAGTACCTCGTCCGTCCAAGTGGAAACTTCCACCTCACAACAAGGTGAACCAAGAGTTGATACGGAATCATCCACAAGTGGGACACACCAAGACAAAGAAAACGAGGAAGTACACCAAGATGAACATTAACAACCTCCTTCTCCACCACGACAAGAGAACGACAACGTCAACAATGAAGAAGCCCAAGAAGAAGAACAAGATGAAGAAGATGTTCCACCCAGATCCAAGCAAAAGCTTCCACGAGTTTGAGCAAGAGTCTCCAAAGACCACCCCGTCGAGCAAATCTACAATGATATCCAAACCGGGAGAATCACTCGCTCTAAAACTCGCTTTGCTAACTTTTGTGAACATTATTCATTCATCTCTAGCATTGAACCTATGAAGGTTGAAGAAGCATTGGAAGATCCGGATTGGATTAATGCCATGCATGAAGAGCTACACAACTTTGAGAGAAATCAAGTTTGGACATTGGTTGAGAAGCCCGACAACAATTACAACGTCATTGGTACCACATGGGTGTTTCACAAGAAGCAAGATGAAGATGGACAAGTAGTTCGCAACAAAGCACGTCTCGTCTCCCAAGGCTACACTCAAGTCGAAGGTATAGACTATGGTGAGACATATGCCCCCGTTGCTAGACTTGAGTCCATTAGCATCTTACTTGCCTATGCTAATCACCATGATATCACCTTGTACCAAATGGACATTAAAAGTGCTTTTCTAAATGGTGAAATAGAGGAGGAAGTTTATCTTAAGCAACCTCCCGGCTATGTCAATCCTAAGAAACCTAATCATGTTTACAAACTTCACAAAGCTCTTTATGGTCTTAAACAAGGTCCTAGAGCATGGTATAAATGCTTGACCAAGTTCCTTTTTGAAAAAGGCTTTGAAATTGGAAAATTGATTCTACTCTTTTTACTAAAAGGGTTAGGAGAACTATTTGTGTGCCAAATCTATGTTGATGATTGAGGGAGTCCTGGACTAGGGGGTGTCCGGATAGCCGAACTATCATCTTTGGCCGGACTCCAAAACTATGAAGATACAAGATTGAAGACTCCGTCCCGTGTCCGGATGGGACTTTCCTTGGCGTGGAAGGCAAGCTTAGCGATACGGATATGAAGATCTCCTACCATTGTAACCGACTCTGTGTAACCCTAGCCCTCTCCGGTGTCTATATAAACCGGAGGGTTTTAGTCCGTAGGACGAACAACAATCATACCATAGGCTAGCTTCTAGGGATTAGCCTCCTTGATCTCGTGGTAGATCTACTCTTGTACTACCCATATCATCAATATTAATCAAGCAGAAGTAGGGTTTTACCTCCACCGAGAGGGCCCGAACCTGGGTAAAAACATCGTGTCCCTTGTCTCCTGTTACCATCCGCCTAGACGCACAGTTCGGGACCCCCTACCCGAGATCCGCTGGTTTTGACACCGACATTGGTGCTTTCATTGAGAGTTCCTCTGTGTCGTCACCTATAGGCCCGATGGCTCCTTCGATCATCAGCAACAACACGGTCCAGGGTGAGACTTTTCTCCCCGGACAGATCTTCGTATTCGGCGGCTTTGCACTTCGGGCCAATTCACTTGGCCATCTAGAGCAGATCGAAAGCTGCGCCCCTGGCCATCAGGTCAGATTTGGAAGTTTGAACTATACGGCTGACATCCGTGGAGACTTGATCTTCGACGGATTCGAGCCACAGCCGAGCGTGCCGCACTGTCACGATGGGCATGATTTAGCTCTGCTGCCGGACAGTGCCCTGGAGGCCGCACAAGAGTCCCCTCTGACCCTTAGCTCAGAGCCGACTGCGCCGATCGAGGATGGGTGGCTGGACACCGCCTCGGGGGCCGCTATCTCTACGGTGATAGAGCCGAATACCTACCCTGTCCCTTGTGAAGCTCGTGACTCCAAGGTGCCGGACTCCTCTCCGGATCCCGAACCTTCCGCGCCCCTGCCAATCGAATCCGATTGGGCGCCAATCATGGAGTTCACTGCCGCGGACATCTTTCAGCACTTCGCTTTTGGCGACATCCTGAATTCACTAAAGTCTCTCTCTTTATGAGGAGAGCCCTAGCCGGACTATGGTCAGGTAGGTTGGGATGCGGACGACGAAGAAATTCAACGCCCACCCACCACCCACTTTGTATCCACTGTCGATGACTTAACCGATATGCTAGACTTCGACTCCGAAGACATCGACGATATGGACGACGATGCCGGAAACGACCAAGAACCAGCGCCCATAGGGCACTGGAAAGCCACCTCAACTCACGACGTATATATGGTGGATACCCCTAAAGGAAGCGATAACGAGGAACAACGGGATGCCGCGAAGGATAATCCCCTCGAAAAGCAGTCAAAACGGCGACGTAAGCGCCGCTCAAAGCCCCGCCTCGACAAAGACGGCACCCATACAGACCCAGCCATAGAGCAGGGCGAACCGGTGGACGATGAACATGCCCTCGAGCAACCATCCGAACAGGATAACTTGGATAGACAATCCGTCCCCGGCGAAGATAACAGTTCGGACGATCTCACGCCGGGCACATCGTTGGAGCAGCAGAACCTCCACAAAAGGCTTATTGCCACCGCACGCATTCTGAAGAAGCAGAAGCGGAAGCTCAAAACAGCGGAAGACGCACTCAGAATGAGATGGAGCAAGGTACTCAACATCGTAGACAAATACGGCGATAGTCGCCAAACAAAGAGCTACCCGAAGTGCAAACTACTGCCCGAATTTGACGAGGAGGCCGTAGAGCCCCCACGATCAAAGAACAAAGAGGTTGCCCAGTCGGATAGATGACCACACGACAAACAAAGAGCGGCAAGCGGCGCCGCACACAAGTCGATACGCGATCCGCATAAGGATCCGCGCCAAAAGGATGGTCCAGTCAGGTCTATCTATGGGCCAAGAAAGCAAGCTCTAGAAAGCAATACAACACAACGAGTATTCGAACATCACGGCACACCCAAATACAGGGGCGCCGCACACCCCCTATGTTTCACCGATGAGGTGCTGGATCATGAATTTCCAGCGGGATTCAAGCCCGTAAACATAGAGGCATACGACAGAACAACAGATCCTGGAGTCTGGATTGAGGATTACATCCTGCACATACATATGGCTAGAGGAGATGACCTTCACACCATAAAATACTTACCCCTCAAGCTAAAAGGGCCAGCCCGGCATTGGCTCAAAAGCCTCCCAGAAAATACCATTGGAAGTTGGGAAGAGCTCGAGGATGCGTTTCGGGCAAATTTTCAGGGGACTTATGTCCGCCCTCTGGATGCAGACGATTTAAGTCACATAACTCAACAGCCCGGAGAGTCAGCCCGCAAATTCTGGAACAGGTTCCTCACCAAAAAGAACCAAATAGTCGACTGTCCGGACGCCGAAGCCTTAGCAGCTTTCAAATATAACATCCGAGACGAATGGCTCGCCAGACACCTCGGCCAAGAAAAGCCGAGAACAATGGCCGCATTAACAAGCCTCATGACCCGCTTTTGCGCGGGAGAGGATAGCTGGCTGGCAAGATGCAGCACCAGCGACCCAAGTACATCCGATGCCAGGAATGGAAATGGGAAACCACGACGCAGCAAGGACCACCGTCGGACCAAGGGAAACAGTCCGAAGAGCACGGCAGTCAACGCTGGATTCAAAAGCTCTCGGCAGAACAATGAAAAACTGCCTCTTAAGGACAACAGCGACGAGCTGTCCAACCTAAACAAAATGTTGGACAAGATATGTCAAATCCACAGCACCCCCGGGAAGCCTGCAAACCATACCCACAGAGATTGCTGGGTCTTCAAACAGTCCGGCCGACTTAACGCCGAACACAAGGGGCTCGACACACCAAGTGAGGACGATGACGAACAACACAAGCAGAGCAACGGGAAACAAAAGAATTTCCCACAAGAGGTCAAAACAGTAAACTCACTTCAAGTGACAACAGGACAAAAATAGAGCGACGCCCATTAAAGTACGCGCCACACGGTTCACCGCAACGAAGTCCCGACACTGGATGTCAAAACCAATCACTTTCGACCATCAGGATTACTCCGGAAGTATCCGGAACGCAGGATGGACTACTTTGATATTAGATCCTATAATCGACGGACTACAATTTACACAAGTCCTAATGGACGGTGGCAGTGATCTAAACCTGCTATATCAGGATATAATCCGCAGAATGGGGATAGACCCAACCAAAATATGCCATAGCAACACTTCCTTTAAAGGAGCGATGCCAGGCCCATATGCCCGTTGTACGGGCTCTCTACCACTAGAAGTTGTGTTCGGCTCATCCGACAACTTCCGTCGCGAAAAGTTAGTCTTCCACATCGCCCCATTTAAAAGTAGCTATCAAGCACTATTGGGACGCGAAGCTTTCGCCCGCTTTAACGCAATACCGCATTATGCATCTCTTACACTTAAAATGCCCGGTCCACGCGGCATCATCTCAGTAAAGGGAGACTTCGAGTGTTCCTTGAATATGGAAGAAAGTGAGACTGCTTTGACAGCCGCACACTAATCCGGCTTTGCTGATCAAAGCATCTAAACAGGTCATTCAGATCCCGGACACGATTAGGCGAGTCCGGCATAAATAAACAAGGGGCTTACTAGCCGCATACCCCCTTACAAGGGGCTGCACGCATATACAATAAGAGACAATAAAGCTCAATTTTATTCATTTTTTGAATTATACTCTGTTTATACATTTTTCGCACAATACTTTTTTCCAACTAAGTTCTTCTCTTTTACAGATGAACAATGTGCTACACCCGTCCAGGATACGGCACAACGGAGACACAGGCGCAGACGTGCAGTAGGGACCCGTTGCAAGGATTCTTTTCAGATTAAGACCCTGCGTAAACCTTTCTTATTGTCTCTTGTTGATACATATCCCCGGTTTCTTACTATAACCGAGGAGGAGGCTGGCGTTTTGGCATCGGCCGCGTCAGAAATTTTTGCACGTACCTGGACATTAGGGGCTTAGGGCATTGTTCTGCCCGTTTTCATAAAGACCGAATACCTTAGGGAGTCTTCGGCGTCTCGAGTTAGGCCTTATATGCATCAGCTCTGAATCATGTCTTTGGTCAAATGTTGGGTTTGCCCGGCTCCTGTGTTTTGCTGCCTTACGTTCCGCTCTATCAGCCAACGCAGCACCAGGAGAACTACTGCGATTGTGCCCCGGTTCGTCCAGGTGAGCACCCCAGTAGAGAAAGCCGAAAACTGACTGTCATGATATAGCGAGAGACTGGTCAACCACTCGATCGACCACCAGAATGTTTAGAATTCCTCCGCTTTAACGAAGGACCGTTTCCCGGTCAGGCACATACGCGCCCCGAATTCGGGGAGCGCGGTGCCCCTAGGGGCTATATAGTAGCCCCACCATCGAACTCCTATGGCTAAGTGAAAGTGATAAAGCATTATAGTCCGGTTGCCTAGTTTGCTACGCTACCACCTCCTTCACAGGACCAAGACGTTGGATTAAGTGTGAAAATGTGCTTTTTTTGCAAACACCCCCGCACTATGTGCATGGGAGCTGAAGCCGAAGACTGCCATCTTTCAGGTTATATACACATATACATTAACGGCCGCACAGGAGGTATTTCAATACTTGAACGCACAAGTATTTATATTATATTTGAAACATGGTTTCACAAATCATACATGTCATTTGAACATAACATTTTTCGAGCACTGCGTCTCTATTAAACGAGCGCCCTGCAGGACTTCCTCAAAATAGTGCTCGGCAGGTACTCGGCTTCTGTCCGAATCCTGGGACACAATGTCGGTGGCCTTCATCTCTGCCCAGTATGTTTTGACACGGGCAAGAGCCATCCGTGCACCCTCTATGCATGCCGACCGTTTCATCGCATCGATATGCGGCACCACATCAAGGAACTACTGCACCAAGCAAAAATAACTCTTCGGCTCAGGCCTTTTCGGCCACAAATGAGTCACGACATCCTTCATGGCAAGTCCGGACAACCTATTCGGCTAACCGATCGGTTAATGGAAGTGGACTCTCTGGACTATGGAACTACGACCAAAAAAGCTCTTCCATTCCGTGATCCTTTTGGCCTCGGAAGTGTGCGACCGCGTCTGCGGCACTCGCCGCCAAATCCAGATGAGCATCCTCTGCACCCCACAGCTGGCCCAACTGAGCATACTTTGGATCCGTGAACTTCCTCCGCAGCAGAAAGGGCTTTCCAACCGTGATATCCCCGGCTTGACGTAGCTCCTTCTTTATAGCTCTCATCATGGAGCGGGCATCCTTGGCTTCGGCGGTGGCCTTCTTCAGGTCCTCTTGCTCCGCTCGGCGTTCCTTTTCAAGAAACTCGCAGCGGTCGGTAGCATTCTTCAGCTTCACGGCCATCTCGGCCATTTCCTCCCTACTTCGGCAGTGAGCAGCCTGTTCGGCTGTTAGCTCTTCGGCCGCTTTCAAGGCAGCCGCATTGCTTTTTCTGGCTTGCTCCTTGGCTCGGGCGAGCTCCGCCCGAAAGTCCTCCATAGCAGCGGCACCATCTGCATTAAGCATACATGTTGTAAGGCACGGGTGTCAAGCTCCCTTACCAGGTGTCCGCGGAAAAGCCACATACCTTGTGACTCGTCAAGTCGCTTATTGACCAGCGTGATGTCCGCATCCACAACGTCAAGTTGCCCCTTCAATTCGGCAAATTCATCAGTCCGGCTAGCCACCGAACGCTCCGCCACCTATATAGGAAGGGTGACATCTTACAACTGAGATTATGATCCTCGGCACGCTGCCACCTTTGACAACGCACCGAGTCTCAGGGGCTACTATCTATACAGGGCGCATTATATATCATTTCTGCGTACCTCAAACCCCGTCAGTAAACTTCTGACGGCTTCATGCAATCCGCTCTTAGCGGATGAAATCCTTTCAATCACCGTACCCATTAACGTACGGTGATCTTCCGAGATAGACGCTCTCCCGAGCAGATCCTTCAGCTCCTCCAACCGTACACCAGTTGGTGCCGAGCCTTCCGGCCCCGCCGGACTCGGGGAAACCCTCCACGATGACACCTCAGGGTCGTCCGCCCCGCCTGACGGCGCGGCAGACGGAGGCGTTTTGCTCTCCATCATCTCCGGATGAAGATCCCCCGAAGATGAGCTCTGCTGAGAAGGGCTGAGATCCGAACTACAAGGTAAGACTTCGTTTATCTTCAGAAATAAAAACAGGGATGTCCCTTATTACAAAACTCCCCTTTCTACTTACGGCTTGCTAGAGGGTTGATTTCCTTGGGGAAATAGTGCGTCCGGGGCTTCTCCCGGTGCAGGACCCTCTGGTGAAGATTTCTTCCCCCGCTTTGAGGCCTTGGCCTCTGGATCTTCAGAAGCGGTCCTCTTCTCCCCCTGGAGGGAGGGATTCTCGATCCCCCCTTTCTTAAGAGCCTCCTTAGCGGAGGCAGTAGCTTTCCTGTTCCCCCCTTCGCCCTCTTCCAAAGGTGCAGCCTCCAGCATCTTGGTTAACACAGGTCCGGCGTGGTCTCAAGGAGGGGGGCCGGACACCTTATTAGTTTTGCTTTTGCTATCCATTCCTGTTCAAGGGACAACTCTTTAAAGGGCAAGTTTAGGATAAATGTACGGATAGCGTGTCCGGTCATGGGACTACTTACTTGAGTGTTCGGGCGATTGCAGCTCAGACCTGCGTCCTCGGTCAAGTCCGGACACATCTCTTGTGATCCGAAGAACAGTTTATACATCTCCACGGGCGTCGCGCCCATGAAGTGTTGGAGAGCTCGTGGTCCCTCCGGATTGAATTCCCACAGGCGGAGGGGGCAACGTTTGCAGGGCAGAAGGCGCCAAATCAGCATGACCTGCGCCACTACAACCAGATTGATCTCCCTCTCTTGGAGGTCTCGAATACGGCCCTGCAACAGTGGTACATCCTTGGACGGCCCCCAGTCAAGCCCTTTATTGACCCATGACGCTAGCCGTTGTGGAGGGCCCGAGCGAAAGGCAGGTGGTGCCACCCATCTGGTGCCCCTGGGAGCGGTGATGTAGAACCACTCCTGTTGCCACAAACCAAGCTCCTCTTGAAAAGAGCCCTCGGGCCAAGGAGCGTCAGCACTCTTGCTTATAACAGCCCCTCCGCACTTTGCCTACTGCCCCTCGATCATCTTCGGCTCCACATTGAAGGTCTTGAGCCACGATCCGAAGTGAGGGGTAGTGCGAAGGAAGGCTTCGCATACAACAATGAACGATGAGATGTGGAGGATGGACTCCGGATCCAAGTCGTGGAATTCCAGCCCATAATAAAACATGAGCCCCCTCACGAAGGGGTCTGTCGGGAAGCCTAAACCCCGACGGAAGTGAGACACGAACACCACGCTCTCCCCAGGCTCGGGAGTAGGAATAACTTGCCCTTGGGCAGGCAGCCTATGCAAAATTTCGCCAGTTAGATACCTGGCGTCTCTCAGCTTTAGCACGTCTTCTTCCGTGACGGAGGAAGGCATCCACCGGCCTCGCAGGCCGGAACTGGACATTGTCGAAGGTCCGAAGCGCCTGAATTTGGAGCCTTGGGTGTTGGAGCTTGAGGCGAGGGGCGGATTCGATTGAGATTGAAAGAAGGGGGCAGACCTTGGTCTCGTTATAAAGAG
>NC_041385.1:425870014-425905543 GCF_002162155.2 Triticum dicoccoides
TGGGACTCATCTTCGGTAGAGGGGGCGTGCCAACGGGCGCGGTTGGGTTACCCACGCCCATATTGATGAGAATCCCGGAATAAGGGGACACGATCTCTGCTTTGATAAGATGTGCCAAGGAAACCACCTCGCTAAACGCGCAGAGGAGGGACAGTAAAAACGATTCGAATAACGGCTTGGCCGTGGTGTGATGTCACGCCACGGAATACATCGGCAGATTGAATTTGTGTAAATGTTATTCTCTCTACGGTGGTATCTGGAACTTATTTTGCAGAGCCGGACACTATCCTTGTGTCCAAAATCTTCTATGAAGTATTCAGAGGGGGAACCCGCCTTGCAATGCCGAAGACAATATGCACGCCAGACTCGTCGTCATTGAAGGCTGGTTCAGGGGCTACTGAGGGAGTCCTGGATTAGGGGGTGTCCATATGGCCGGACTATAGCCTTTGGCCGGACTCCTGGACTATGAAGATACAAGATTGAAGACTTCGTCCCGTGTCCGAATGGGACTTTCCTTGGCGTGGAAGGCAAGCTTGGCGATACGGATATGTAGATCTCCTACCATTGTAACCGACTCTGTGTAACCCGAACCCTCTTCGGTGCCTATATAAACCGGAGGGTTTTAGTCCGTAGGACGAACAACAATCATACCATAGGCTAGCTTCTAGGGTTTAGCCTCTCTGATCTCGTGGTAGATCTACTCTTGTACTACCCATATCATCAATATTAATCAAGCAGGAGTAGGGTTTTAACTCCACCAAGAGGGCCCGAACCTGGGTAAAAACATCGTGTCCCTTGTCTCCTGTTACCATCCGCCTAGACGCACAGTTCGGGACCCCCTACCCGAGATCCGCCGGTTTTGACACCGACAATGATATTATATTTGGTTCGACTAACCCTCACTTTAGTGAGAAGTTTGGAAAGCTAATGTCAGAGAAGTTTGAGATGTCTATGATGAGTGAACTCAAATTCTTTCTCGGCTTTCAAATCAAGCAAACTAAGGAAGGTACCTTTGTCTCTCAAACAAAGTACACCAAGGACTTATTGAAGAAGTTCAATATGCAAGAATGCAAAGGTATGACTACACCCATGCCTACTAGTGGACATCTTGATTTGACCAAAGATGGTGAACCGGTTGATCAGAAGGCTTACCGCTCCATGATTGGTTCATTGTTATATCTATGTGCCTCTCGTCCCGATATTATGCTAAGTGTGTGCATGTGTGCACGATATCAAGAGGCCCCTAAAGAATGTCATCTTAAGGCTGTGAAAAGGATGGTGAGATACTTAGTACACACACCAAATTTTGGCATTTGGTATCCTAAGAGGTCTTCTTTCGATCTTGTTGGTTACTCCAATTCGGACTATGCCGGAGACAAGGTTGATAGAAAGTCCACTTCGGGTACTTGTCAATTTCTAGGTAGATCTCTTGTGTCTTGGTCCTCCAAGAAACAAAACTCGGTATCCTTATCCACCGCCGAAGCGGAATACATTGCCGCTGGTTCATGTTGTGCTCAATTACTTTGGATGACCCAAACTCTCAAGGATTATGGGATATATGTGAAACATGTTCCATTGCTTTGTGACAATGAAAGTGCTATCAAGATTGCTCACAATCCCGTGCAACACTCTCGAACTAAGCATATTGAAGTTCGTCATCATTTCATTCGAGATCACATTGCCGAAGGGGACATTGATCTTAAGCATGTTCGCACTGATAAGCAATTAGCGGATATATTCACCAAACCTCTTGATGAGAAAGTCTTTTGCCGTTTGAGAGATGAATTGAACATCATTGATGCTTCAAACTTGGAGTAGGAACTCGATTTGGATACATGCAAGGCATGAGCCTTTGACTAATCCTTTATATTTCTTTCTTGTTGCGATTTATATGTCTTGGATATATTTGCACCCTTGCATGCTATCTAACCCTTGTAGGTACTTGGATGAATCTAAATCTATGAGATTGCAACCCACTCACATCTTGAGCAAATTTCTACATCACCAAGTCTCTACACAATGGTGGTTGAAGACAAGGAAGCATGAAACCCTTCAAACATATCCTTTGACAAATTCTATATTGAGTTTTATGATAGTTATTTTGGATACACAAGTGCTCTTCCTTGCAAGACTAACCCATGTAGGTAGATGAACTCAAATTCCAAGTGGATCTCCCAACTCTTGATGAGCTACATCAACCTTGAGCAACCCACACAAGTTCAACTACATGATCACGATCAACACCACCACCCAAGGTATGTTATTCCATCTTAGAGAAGCTTTACTCCAAGTCATGAGTCAAAGCAACTCAACAAGATGTGAATACATCAAAATGCCTAAACGAAAAATGGTAACCCCATTTTGAGCTTAAACGATGAGTATGACCCATGATCAAGTGATCTCACTTGACTCCTAAGTCAATATACTCTAACATAGGTGACATTGTCGCCGACCAATTCTAGATGAAGTTCTCTTGTGTTCTTTTCTGCGCTCTTGCATTTGTCTCATGCATATTTGTTTCCCCTTTCAAAAAAAACTTCATCTAGATTTCTTCTCTGTTTCTTTTTTGTTCTGCATTCCCTGCATCCAATTCTTTGCAAATCCTTTAGTTAATTCCTTGCAAATCCTTGTGAGATCTTACTTGACTAGTGAGCTGAGGTGACAAGTGTTTTCTCTGTGATGAACTCGGTCACACATGTCTGTTGTTTTCGGTCCAACCGAATTCTTTTAGTGCAACTGAAGCACACAACTCGGTGCCACCGATTTCACTGCAGGAAAGACAGCTTGCCACTTGTTCCTGCATTCTTCTTGATCCAACTCCACTCAATGATTCTTGTCCTCTACCAGCATCACATTCGACTTGCTGCTTTGTCCTGTGACTCAAGGACCAAACCCATTTGTAACAAAAATCCAGAAGAACCCTTCTTGGAAATTGATGTCAAAGGGGGAGAGAGAGATCACATCAAAGCTTAATCATTTCTATTGGGGGAGAGAGTTCTTCTACTAGGAGACAGAAGTATCACTTCAAAAGACCCCAGATGCTTGGTGTTCAAGAGGAGAGAAGTCACATGTCTTTAAGATGGGAAAGACATGTTCATATTTGATTATTTGCTTTAGCTTTGTTTCTTTTCTTTGCTCTGATTTTCTATTCCCTATCTTCTCCCAGTATCCCATGCTAGATTCAGGGGGAGCAAGACATCTAAGGGAAGGAAATCCTTGAATTCATTGCACATATTTACCATTGGGGACATGCCTATATCCAATGGGGTACTCAGTACTCACTCTCTACATGTCATCCCAGTCTTGGTACTCTTGTGGTTTCTTTTGTTTGCTCTGGCTAGTAGGTGTATCTGTGTTATCTAACCTTGTTTACGCAGGTTCATTCCTTCCTAAGCCAACTCAAGACCACAAGGTAAGTATATGCATCACAATCATGTGTATAAGGATTTCTTGCTGATGTACATACTGTTTGCAAGAAGGACTCATGATCATGAACGTACATTTCCTATATTCACATCATTTGCTCTGATGCATATAGCCAAGATACATGTAACACAGTGCTTAATCTATCATGATTATGCATTCACATGCTCCTATATTCCATATTTACATGATTGCATACATGTAGGGGGAGCCTATGCATGTTATCTTTCCAAAGCTTTACTTGTTATTCTCTATATCTTTATCTAAAGCTTTGATGTATGTTGTCATCAATTACCAAAAAGGGGGAGATTGAAAGCACAAGTGCTCCCTGGGTGATTTTGGTAATTAATGTCAACATATCTCTTGTTGGACTCATACTCTTACCTAGTATGTTTCATATAAGTTCAACAATGGAGTGGCGTGGACTAGAGGATGTGGAACCCCTTCAAGATGCTAAGGACAAAGGATTGGCTCAAGCTCAAAGCACAAGACTCCACATTTTACTTTTAGTGATCCAAGATCACATTGAGTCCATAGGAAAGCCAATACTATTAAGAGGGGATGAGGTGTTGCTTATTGGCTTGCTTGCTCAAAGTGCTTAGTGATATGCTCCAAAGCCCTCAACCACTTTCTCACATGCACATATGTCCCAAACCAAAAGTCAAATTCGGCCCCACCAAAACTTTCTATCCGGCGCCACCGAGTTCAGTTGACATAGCCACTGCCAGAAACCCTAATCTTTTCGGTCTCACCGATGGGATCTCGGTCTCACCGAGATGGGCTTGCAAACTCTCTGTTGCCTATTGCAATAATTTTGGTCCCACCGAGGTATGCAATCGGTCCCACCGAGTTTGCCTAGCCAACTCTCTGTTTTGCTTATTACCCAAATCGGTCCCACCGAGTTTGTGTAATCGGTCAAACCGAGTTGAGGCTTTACCCTAACCCTAGCACATTGGTCCTACCGAGTTGATCATATCGGTCCCACCGAAATGCCTAACGGTCACATTATGAACTAAATCGGTATGACCGAGTTTCACGATTCGGTCCCACCGAGTTTGGTAAATTGTGTGTAACGGTTAGATTCTGTGTGGAGGCTATATATACCCCTCCACCCACTCTTCATTCGTGGAGAGAGCCATCAGAACATGCCTACACTTCCAACATACATTTTCTGAGAGAGAACCACCTACACTTGTGTTGAGGTCAAGATATTCCATTCCTACCACATAAATCTTGATCTCTAGCCTTCCCAAAGTTGCTTTCCACTCAAATCTTCTTTCCACCAAATCCAAATTCTGTGTGAGAGAGTTGAGTGTTCGGGAGACTATCATTTGAAGCACAAGATCAAGGAGTTCATCATCAACACACCATTTGTTACCTCTTGGAGAGTGGTGTCTCCTAGATTGGCTAGGTGTAACTTGGGAGCCTCCGTCAAGATTGTGGAGTTGAACCAAGGAGTTTGTAAGGGCAAGGAGATCGCCTACTTCATGAAGATCTACCCGAGTGAGGCAAGTCCTTCGTGGGCGACGGCCATGGTGGGATAAACAAGGTTGCTTCTTCGTGGACCCTTCATGGGTGGAGCCCTCCATGGACTCGTGCAACCGTTACCCTTCGTGGGTTGAAGTCTCCATCAACGTGGATGTATGATATGACCACCTATCAGAACCACGGATAAAAAATCTCCGTGTCTCCAAATTGCGTTTGCACACTCCAATCCCATCCTTTACATTCTTGCAATTTTCATGCTTTACTTTCCGCTGCTCATGTACTCTTGTCATGCTTGCTTGATATGTATTGTGAATGTTAAAACTTGTGCCAAAACTCCACTTCAACTTAAAGAGATTAAAAACTGCAACTTTTCTTACTTAGAGTCTATTCACCCCCACCCCCCTCTAGACACCTCTTCTCGATCCTTTCATTGTTTCACCCACCGTAATACTTGCTATCTTCAGAGAAGCCACTAGTGAAACCTATGGTCCTCGGGTCTATTTTCCATCATATAAGTTTCCGATTATTTTATTTTGCAATTTTTACTTTCCAATCTATATCATAAAAATACCAAAAATATTTATCGTATTATCTCTATCAGATCTCACTTTTGCAAGTGGCCGTGAAGGGATTGACAACCCCTTTATCACGTTGGTTGCAAGGTTCTTATTTGTTTGTGCAGGTATAAGGGATTTGAGTGTAGTCTCCTACTGGATTGATACCTTGGTTCTCAAAAACTGAGGGAAATACTTACACTACTTTGCTGCATCACCGTTTCCTCTTTAAGGGAAAACCAACGCATGCTCAAGAGGTAGCAAGAAGGATTTCTAGCGCCGTTGCCGAGGAGTCTACGCACAAGTCAAGACATACCAAGTACCCATCACAAACTCTTATCCCTCGCAATACATTATTTGCCATTTGCCTCTCTTTTTCCTCTCCCCCACTTCACCTTTGCCTTTTATTTGCTGTCTCCCCATATGTCTTTTTGTTTGTGTTTCCATGTGCCTTCTATTTGCCTGCATCTTTGCTTGCTAAAAAACTATTGATATGGATCCACTTAAAGTGTTCTACTTGGATCATCTTCAATTCGTATGCGCTTGTGTTGAAACCCCAACTAGCCTAGTTGATGGGAAATATTTAGATGAGCATGCTCATTTTGTGCGTCATTGTTTATCTGAGAAGGGGAAGCTATTATGGTATCAAATAAATAGTTTGCTATGCTATGCTTGGAATCTTTGTGAAATTTATGATTTTACTTGTTGCTCTAAGAACCCTAAAAAACCCCTTCCCTACCTATGTGAGTTTAATGATAATGAAATCTTATCTTCTTATGGAAAGGGTGTTTATAGTTACTATGATATCGAACAAATTGAAGAATTTGTCGTTTTTAAGGGTGCTCATGAAGTTGCTTCTTTGATTGAAAAATATGATATTACTTTCAACAAATCTGAAAATTCCGACATACTTAAATGTTGCTATGAAAACTATGCTCATAATGCCTATGTTAAGGAATTTATTGAGAGAAAATAATGATATGCACGAATCTATAGATAATTATGATTCCGATGATTTGACTGAAATATGCCTTGATGAACATGATGCTTGCTATTCTTATGGCCATGATGCCAATATTTATGGAGATGAGTTTTCTATAGTTCCTTATGTTAAACATGAGATTATTGCTATTGCACCCATACTTGATAGTTCCTTGAATCAAAAGCATGATTGCAATGATGATATTATAAATTCTCTTGATTTCAATTGTGATAATAATATGCAAAACCCTAAGCTTGGGGATGCTAAGATTGCTATGTCTACTACTTCTTGCAATGATCATGATTGGGGTGATTCTTTTTATGATCTTGAAAATTTATTTAAGCCCCATGATGAATATGAGATTGATAATAGTGTTTGCAATATTATTGAAAGTGGGTTTGGAAGACTGTCAACTTTAAATGCCACATATTTGGAGTATGTTCAATCTTATGAATTTTTTTATAAAAGTGGGTTTGGAGAGGTCATGACTTTAGTTAATGTTAATCCCACTATTTTGGAAGAGTGTCAACTTTGCATGCATGTGGATCGTGTTGAGAATATGTTTTGTGATAGCTATATTGTTGAATTTGACTTTGCTTATGATCCTACATGTAATTTTATGAGAGAGGAAAATATGGTTGTAGAAACTTTCATGTTACTAAATTACCTCTCGTTATGTTGAGATTGCTATTGTTTCTTTCCGCTTCCTTGCATATGCTTGTTTTTGCTTGTCTTGAAAATTTGTTTGCCTATAAGATGCCTATGCATAGGAAGTATGTTAGACTTATATGTGTTTGTCACGTGTTTTATGATGCTCTCCTTGCGCTTCAATTCTTGTCTTTCATGTGAGCATCATTAATCTCAATGCCTAGCTAGGGGCGTTAGACGATAGCGCTTGTTAGGAGGCAACCCAATTTTATTTTTGTTCTTTGCATTTTGTTCCTGTTTAGTTATAAATAATTCATCTAGCCTCTGGTTAGATGTGGTTTTATGTTTTAATTATTGTTTGTGCCAAGTAAAACCTATAGGATCTTCTTGGGTGATAGTTAATTTGATCTTGCTGAAAAACAGAAACTTTTGCACGCACGAGAATAATTTTCATAAATCACAGAAACGTGATTTTAAGTTGATGCATTTTTAAGAAGATTAATAAACAAATTATTTAGGACTTCCTATTTTGGTAGAATTTTTTGGGTTCTAGAAGTATTCGAAAGTTACAGATTTCTACAGACTGTTCTGTTTTTGACAGATTCTGTTTTCCGTGTGTTGTTTGCTTATTTTGATGAATCTATGGCTAGTATCGGGGGGGGGGGTATGAACCATAGAGAAGTTGGAATACAGTAGGTTTAACACCAATATAAATAAAGAATGAGTTCATTACAGTACCTTAAAGTGGTGGTTTGTTTTATTTCACTAACGGGGCTCATGAGATTTTCTGTTGAGTTTTGTGTTGTGAAGTTTTCAAGTTTTTGGGTAAAGATTTGATGGATTATGGAATAAGGAGTGGCAAGAGCCTAAGCTTGGTGATGCCCAAGGCACCCCAAGGTAAAATTTAAAGAAAAACCAAAAGCCTAAGCTTGGGGATGCCCCGGAAGGCACCCCCTCTTTCGTCTTCGTCCATCGGCAACTTTACTTGATGCTATATTTTTATTCACCACATGATATGGGTTTTGCTTGGAGCGTCTTGTATGATTTGAGTCTTTTATTTCTAGTATACCATAATCATCCTTGCTGTACACACATTTTGGGAGAGACGCACATGAATCGGAATTTATTAGAATACTCTATGTGCTTCACTTATATCTTTTGAGCTAGATAATTTTGCTCTAGTACTTCACTTATATCTTTTTAGATCACGGCGGTGGTTTTATTTTATAGAAATTATTGATATCTCATGCTTCACTTATATTATTTTGAGAGTCCTTTAGAACATCATGGTAATTTTCTTTGGTTAAAAATTTAGTCCTAATATGATGAGCATCCAAGATAGGTATAATAAAAACTATCATATAAAGTGCACTGAATACTATGAGAAGTTTGATACTTGATGATTGTTTTGAGATCTGAGTATGGTAATATTAGAGTCATGATAGTTGAGTAGTTGTGAATTTGAGGAATGCTTGTGTTAAAAGTTTGTGATTCCCGTAGCATGCACGTATGGTGAACCGTTATGTGATGAAGTTGGAGCATGATTTATTTATTGATTGTCATCCTTATGTGTGGAGGTCAGGATCGCGCGATGGTTAACTCCTACCAACCCTTCCCCTAGGAGCATGCGTGTAGTACTTTGTTTTTATAACTTGTATATTTTTGCAATAAGTATGTGAGTTCTTCATGACTAATGTTGAGTCCATGGATTATACGCACTCTCACCTTTCCACCATTGCTAGCCTCTCTTGTGCGCGCAACTTTCGCCGGTATCATACACCCACCATATACCTTTCTCAAAACAGCCACCATACCTACCTATTATGGCATTTCCATAGCCATTCCAAGATATATTGCCATGCAACTTTCCACCGTTACATTTATTATGACACGCTCCACCATTGTCATATTGCTTTGCATGATCATGTAGTTGACATCGTATTTGTGGCAAAGCCACCATTCATAATTCTTTCATACATGTCACTCTTGATTCATTATCCCGGTACACCGCCGGAGGCATCCACATAGAGTCATATTTTGTTCTAAGATTCTTGAGTTGTAAGTAGATAAAAGTGTGATGATCTTCATTATTAGAGCATTGTCCCATGTGAGGAAAGGATGATCGAAGCAATGATTCCCTCACAAGTTGGGATGAGTCTCCGAACTTTATGAAAAATAAAAGAGGCCAAAGAAGCCCAAATAAAAAAAGGCCAAAGAAGACCACCAAAAAAATGAGAGAAAAAGAGGGAAGGGACAATGTTACTATCATTTTACCACACTTGTGCTTCAAAGTAGCACCATGATCTTCATGAAAGAGAGTCTCCTATGTTGTCACCTTCATATGCTAGTGGGAATTTTTGATTATAGAACTTGGATTGTATATTCCAATGATGGGCTTCCTCAAATTGCCCTAGGTCTTCGTGAGCAAGCAAGTTGGATGCACACCCACTTAGTTTCCTTTTGAGCTTTCATACACTTATATCTCTAGTGCATCTGTTGCATGGGAATCCCTACTCCCTCACATTGATATCTATTGATGGGCATCTCCATAGCCCGTTGATACGCCTAGTTGATGTGAGACTATCTTCCTCCTTTTTGTCTTCTCCACAACCACCATATTCTATTCCACCTATAGTGTTATGTCCATGGCTCACGCTCATGTATTGCGTGAAAGTTGAAAAAGTTTGAGAATACTAAAGTATGAAACAATGGCTTGGCTAAAACCGGGGTTGTGCATGATTTAAATATTTTGTGTGATGAAGATAGAGCATAGCCAGACTATATGATTTTGTAGGGATAACTTTCTTTGGCCATGTTATTGAGAAGACATGATTACTTTGTTAGTATGCTTGAAGTATTATTACTCTTATGTCAATATTAAACTTTTGTCTTGAATCTTTCGGATCTGAACATTCATGCCACAATAAAGAAATTTACATTGAGAATTATGCTAGGTAGCATTCCACATCAAAATTCTGTTTTTATCATTTACCTACTCGAGGATGAGCAGGAATTAAGCTTGGGGATGCTTGATACGTCTCCAGCGTATCTATAATTTTTGATTGTTCCATGATATTATTATCTGTTTTGGATGTTTAATGGGCTTTATTATACACTTCTATACTATTTTTGGGACTAACCTATTAACCAGAGGCCCAGTCCAAATTGTTGTTTTTTTTGCCTATTTCAGTGTTTCGCAGAAAAGGAATATCAAACGAAGTCCAAACGGAATGAAACCTTCGAGAGAGTCGTTTTTGGAACAAATGCAATCCAGGAGACTTGGAGTGGATGCCAAGGAAGCAACGAGGCAGGGAGGCGCGCCCAGGGAGTAGGCGCGCCCCCACCCTCGTGGGCCCCTCGTGGCTCCCCTGACCGACTTCTTTCGCCTATATATACTCATATACCTTGAAAACATCTGAGAGCACCATGAAACCCTATTTCCACCACCGCAACCTTCTGTACCCATGAAATCCCATCTTGGGGCCTTTTCTGGCGCTCCGCCGGAGGGGGAATCGATCATGGAGGGCTTCTACATCAACACCACAGCCTCTCCGATGAAGTGTGAGTAGTTTACCTCAGACCTTCGGGTCCAGTTATTAGCTAGATGGCTTCTTCTCTCTCTTTGGATCGCAATACAAAGTTCTCCTCGATCTTCTTGGAGATCTATTCGATGTAATTCTTTTTGCGGTGTGTTTGTCAAGATCCGATGAATTGTGGGTTTATGATCAAGATTATCTATGAACATTATTTGAATCTCCTCTGAATTCTTTTATGTATGATATGTTATCTTTGCAAGTCTCTTCGAATTATCAGTTTGGTTTGGCCTACTAGATTGATCTTTCTTGCAATGGGAGAAGTGCTTAGCTTTGGGCTCAATCTTGCGGTGTCCTTTCCCAGTGATAGCAGGGGCAGCAAGGCACGTATTGTATTGTTGCCATCGAGGATAAAAAGATGGGGTTTATATCATATTGCTTGAGTTTATCCCTCTACATCATGTCATCTTGCCTAATGCGTTACTCTGTTCTTATGAACTTAATACTCTAGATGCATGCTGGATAGCGGTCGATGTGTGGAGTAATAGTAGTAGATGCAGAATCGTTTCGATCTACTTGTCGCGGACGTGATGCCTATATACATGATCAAGCCTAGATATTCTCATAATTATGCACTTTTCTATCAATTGCTCGACAGTAATTTGTTCACCCACCGTAATACTTATGCTCTCTTGAGAGAAGCCACTAGTGAAACCTATGCCCCCCGGGTCTATTTTCCATCATATAAGTTTCCGATCTATTTATTTTGCAATCTTTACTTTCCAATCTATACCATAAAAATACCAAAAATGTTTATCTTATTAACTCTATCAGATCTCACTTTTGCAAGTGGCCATGAAGGGATTAACAACCCCTTTATCGTGTTGGTTGCAAGGTTCTTATTTGTTTGTGCAGGTACGAGGGATTTGAGTGTAGTCTCCTACTGGATTGATACCTTGGTTCTCAAAAACTGAGGGAAATACTTATGCTACTTTGCTGCATCACCCTTTCCTCTTCAAGGGAAAACCAACGCATGCTCAAGAGGTAGCATCCCTCCCTTACTTTCTCCATAGGCCGGCTGCCATAGGGGGGGTGCGACAACCCCATGTGGGCTGGTGTGCTCCCCTCTATTGGCCCAATAGGCCCATCATCCTCCCGGGGCTTCCCGGAACCCATTCCGATGATCCGGTGACTACTCGGTACCTCCTAAAACTCTTTCGATCTCCAAATATCATCGTCCTATATATCAATCTTTAACTCCGGAGCTCCTCGTCATGTCCGTGATCTCATCCGGGACTCCGAACAACATTCGGTCACCAAATCATATAACTCATATAACACTATATCGTCAATGAACATTAAGCATGCGGACCCTACAGGTCCGAGAACTATGTAGAAATGACCGAGACACCTCTCTAGTAAATACCAATAGCGGAACCTGGATGCCCATATTGGTTCCTACATATTCTACGAAGATCTTTATCGGTCGAACAGTAATGACAACATACGTAAATCCCTTTGTCTGTCGGTATCTTACTTGCCCGAGATTCGATCGTCGGTATCTCCATACCTAGTTCAATCTTGTTACCGGCAAGTCTCTTTACTCGTTCCGTAATAAATAATGTCGTAACAAAGTCCTTAGTCACTTTTCTTTCAAGCTTCTTGTGATGTGTATTACCGAGAGGGCCCAGAGATACCTCTCCGATACACGGAGTGACATATTCTAATCTCGATCCATGCCAACTCAGTAGACACCTTGGGAGATACCTGTAGAGAATATTTATGATCACCCAGTTACGTTGTGACATTTGATAGCACCTAAGGTATTCCTCCGGTATCCGGGAGTTGCATGATATCATAGTCGAAGGAATATGTATTTAACATTAAGAAAGCAATAGCAATAAAATAAACGATCATATGCTAAGCTAATGGATGGATCTTGTCCATCACATCATTCTCCTAATGATGTGATCCTGTTATCAAATGACAACACATGTCTATGGTTAGGAAACCTTAACCATCTTTGATCAATGAGCTAGTCTAGTAGAGGCTCACTTGGGACACGGTATTTGTTTATGTATCCACACATGTATATAAGTTTCCAATAAATACAATTCTAGCACGAATAATAAACCTTTATCATGAATAAGGGAATATAAAATAACAACTTTATTATCGCCTCTAGGGCATATTTCCTTCAGTCTCCCACTTTCACTAGAGTTAGTAATCTGGATTACATTGTAATGAATCTAACACCCATGGAGTCTTGGTGTTGGTCATGTTTTGCTCGCGGGAGAGGCTTAGTCATCGGGTCTGCTACATTAAGATCCGTATGTATTTTACAAACTTCTATGTCTCCATACTTGACCTTTTCACGAATGGAGTTGAAGCGTCTCTTGATGTGTTTGGTTCTCTTGTGAAACCTGGATTCCTTCACTAAGGCAATTGCTCCAGTGTAGTCACAAAAGATTTTCATTGGACCCAATGCACTGGGTATTACACCCAGATCGATATGAACTCCTTCATCCATACTCCATCATGTGTTGCTTCCTAAGCAGCTATGTACTCCGCTTCAGATGTAGATCCCGCCACGACACTCTGCTTGGAACCTCACCAACTGAAAGCTCCACCATTCAATATAAATACATATCTAGCCTGTGACTTGGAGTCATCTAGATCAGTGTCAAAGCTAGCATTGATGTAACCATTTACGATGAGCTCTTCGTCACCTCCATAAACGAAAACATATGCTTGGTCCTTTTCAGGTACTTCAGGATTTTCTTGACCGTTGTCCAATGATCCCCTCCTGGATTACTTTGGTACCTCCCTGCCAAACATATGGCAAAGCATACATCAGGTCTGGTACACAACATAGCATACATGATAGAACCTATTCCTGAGGCACAAGGAATGCACTTCATTTTCTCTCTATCTTCTACAGTGGTCGGGCTCTGAGTCTGACTCAATTTCACACCTTGTAACACAGGCAAGAACCGTTTCTTTGACTGATGCATTTTGAACTTCTTCAAAACTTTATCAAGGTATGTTCTTTGTGAAGTCCTATCAAGCGTCTCGATCTATCCCTATAGATCTTGATGCCCAATATATAAAAAGCTTCACCGAGATCCCGCTCAAGAATATGTCATCCACATATAATATCAGAAATGCTACAGAGATCACACTCACTTTGTTGTAAATACAGGCTTCACCATAACTTTGTATAAAAACAATATGCTTTGATCACCTCATCAAAGCGTATATTCCAACTCCAAGATGCTTGCACCAGTCCATACATGGATCGCTGGAGGTTGCACATTTTGTTAGCACATTTAGGATCAACAAAACCTTCTGGTTGCATCATATACAACTCTTTAAGAAATCCATTAAGGAATGCAGTTTGACGTCCATTTGCTAGATTTCATAATTATAAAATGCGGCAATTGCTAACATGATTCCACATACTTCAGCATCACTACGGGTGAGAAAGTCCCATCGTAGTCAACTCCCTGAACTTGTGAAAAACCTTTCGCGACAAGTCGGGCTTTGTAGACAATAACATTACCATCAGCGTCAGTCTTCTTCTTGAAGATCCATTTATTTTCAACGGTTTGCCGATCATCGACAAGTCCACCAAAGTCCACACTTTGTTCTCATAGGTTTGCCATGGTCTAATAACATAACTTCCAGGACAGGATTACCGTATCACTCTGGTGCAGAACCTGCTCTGGACGACCTACGAGGTCTAGTAGTAACTTGATCTGAAGTTTCATGATCATCATCATTAGCTTCCTCTCTAGTTGGTGTAGGCATTACGGGAACGGTTTTCTATGATGTGCTAGTTTTCAATTGGATAGAAGGTATAATTACCTCATCAAGTTCTACTTTCCTCCCACTCACTTCTTTTGATAGAAACTCCTTCTCTAGAAAGGATCCATTCTTGGCAACAAAGATCTTGCCTTCAGATTTGTGGTAGAAGGTGTAACCAATTGTTTCCTCAGGGTATCCTATGAAGACGCACTTCTCCGATTTGGGTTCGAGCTTATCAGGTTGTAGCCTTTTGACACAACTGTCACATCCCCAAACTTTAAGAAATGACAGCTTAGGTTTCTTGCCAAACCACAGTTCATACGGTGTCGTCTCAAGGGATTTAGATGGTGCCCTATTTAACGTGAATGCGGCTGTCTCTAATGCATAACCCCAAAATGACAGTGGTAAATAGGTAAGAGACATCATAGAACGCACCATATCTAATAAAGTACGGTAACGATGTTCGGACACACCATTACGCTATGGTGTTCCAGGTGGCGTGAGTTCTGAAACAATTCCACATTATTTTAAATGAAGGCCAAACTCGTAACTCAAATATTCACCTCCTCGATCAGATCATAGAAACTTTATTTCTTCTTATGATGATTCTCCACTTCACTCTGAAATTCTTTGAATCATTCAAATGTTTCAGACTTGTGTTTCATAAAGTAGATATACCCATACCTACTCAAATCATCTGTGAAGGTCAGAGAATAACGATACCCATCGCATGCCTCAACACTCATCGAACCACGTACATCAGTATGTATTATTTCCAATAAGTCATTAGCTCACTCCATTGTTCCAGTGAACTTTGTTTTAGTCATCTTACCCATGAGGCAAGGTTCACAAGTATCAAATAATTCATAATCAAGTGATTCCAAAAGTCCATCCGTATGGAGTTTCTTCATGAGCTTTACACCAATATGACTTAAATGGCAGTGCCACAAGAATGTTGCACTATCATTATGAACTTTGCATCTTCTGGCATCCATATTATGAATATGTGTATCACTACGATCGAGATTCAACATGAATAGACCATTCATCAAGGGTGCATGACCATAAAAGACATTATTCATATAAATAGAACAACCATTATTAGCGAACTTAAATGAATAACCGTCTCATGATAAACAAAATCCAGATATAATGTTCATGCTCAACACTGGCACCAAATAACAATTATTAAGGTCTAAAACTAATTCCGATGGTAGATGTAGAGGTAGCGTGCTGATACGTCTCCAACGTATCTATAATTTCTGATTGTTCCATGCTGTTATATTATCATTCTTGGATGTTTTACAATCATTTTATAATCATTTCATATCATTTTTCGGTACTAAACTATTTACATAGTGCCCAGTGCCAGTTGTTGTTTTCTGCTTGTTTTTTACAAAACAGGAAATCAATACCAAACGGAGTCCAAATGCAGCGAAACTTTTCGTGGATTTTTTTGCACCAGAAGACATCCAATGGGCCAAGAAAGCACGTGAGTGGAGCTCGGAGGGGAGCAGAACCCATCAGTGCGCGCCTGGGGGCCCAGGCGCGCCCCGGTGGGTTGTGCCCACCTTGGTGGCCTCCCACACTGCCTCTTTGCTCTGTAAATACCCCATTATTCCAGAAACCCTAGGGGAGTCGATGAAAATAAATTCCAACCGCCGCAAGTTCCAAAAACACCAGATCCAATCCAGACACCATCTCGGAGGGGTTCATCATGTCCATTGGTGGCTCTCCGATGATGTGTGAGTAGTTATTTGTAGACCTACGGGTCCATAGTTAGTAGCTAGATGGATTCCTCTCTCTCTCTTGATTATCAATACAATGGTCTTTTAGATATCCATATGATGTAAGTCTTTTGCAGTGTGTTTGTTGGGATCCGATGAACTTTGAGTTTATGATTAGATCTATGTTTTTATCCATCAAAGTTGTTTGAGTCTTCTTTGATCTCTTATATGCATGATTGATTATAGCCTCGTATTTCTTCTCTGATATTTGGCTTTTTTTGGCCAACTTGATCTATTTATCTTGTAATGGGAAGAGGTGCTTTGTGATGGGTTTGATCTAACGGTGCTTGATCGCAGTGACAAAAGGGAAAACGACACGTATGTATCGTTGCTATTAAGGATAACAAGATGGGGTCTATTTCTACATAAATAGATCTTGTCTACATCATATCATCGTTCTTATTGCATTACTCCGTTTTTCCATGAACTTAATACACTAGATGCATGCTGGATAGCGGTCGATGTGTGGAGTAATTGTAGTAGATGCAGGCAGGAGTCTGTCTACTAATCTTGGACGTGATGCCTATATAATGATCATTGCCTAGATATCGTTATGAGTATTTGAAGTTCTATCAAATGCCCAACAGTACTTGTTTTCCCATCGTTTGCTATTTTTCTTGAGAGAAGCCACTAGTGAAACCTACGACCCCCGGGTCTCTTCTTATCATATTTGCCTTCACGATCTATTTTATTTGCTTTTATTTTCAGATCTATAAAACCAACAATATAAAAATACTTCGCTGCACTTTATTTCATTTACAATCTATTTATTCGATCTATTACAATTTTATCATGTCTCCGTGCCAATTTCTGGCGCCGTTACCCGAAAGGGATTGACAACCCCTTTTACACGTCGGGTTGCGAGTATTTGTTATTGGTGTGCAGGAGCTGTTTACGTTGTGTTGCATGGTTCTCCTACTGGTTTGATAACCTTGTTCTCATCACTGAGGGAAATACCTACCATTGATGTGCTGCATCATCCCTTCCTCTTTGGGGACATACCGACGTAGTTCAAGCAAACATCACGTCCTGACGGCGATCACATCGACCTTGGAACCATTACCGATGCGCATCGTCACCTTGTCCTTAGCCAATCTTCGTTTATTCCATAGCTCCCGTTTCGAGTTACAAATATGAGCAACCGAACCAGTATCAAATACCCAGGCGCTACTACGAGCATTAGTAAGGTACACATAAATAACATGTATATCAAATATACCTGTTCACTTTGCCATCCTTCTTATTCGCCAAACATTTGGGGCAGTTCCGCTTACAGTGACCATTCCCTTTGTAGTAGAAGCACTCAATTTCAGGCTTGGGTCCAGCTTTGGGCTTCTTCACGGGAGTGGCAACTTGCTTGCCATTCTTCTTGAAGTTCTCTTTCTTTCCCTTGCCCTTTTCATGAAACTAGTGATCTTGTTAACCATCAACACTTGATGCTTCTTCTTGGTTTCTACCACCACAGACTTAAGCATTGCGAAGAGCTCAGGAATCATTTTTGTCATCCCTTGCATATTATAGTTCAGCATGAAGCCTTTGTAGCTTGGTGGCAGTGACTAAAGAACTATGTCAATAACACTCACAACTGGAAGATCAATTCCCAGCTGAGTCAAGTGGTTATGATACCCAGATATTTTGAGTATGTGTTCACTGACAAAACTGTTCTCCTCCATCTTATAGCTATAGAACTTGTTGGAGACTTCATATCTCTCAACCGTTGTTCTAAGCAAAATAAGATGCATAAACGATAAACATCACATGCAATCAAAATATGTGACATGATATGGCCATCATCATCTTATGCTTTTGATCTCCATCTCCAAAGCAACGACATGATCTCCATCATCACGGGCTCGACACCTTGATCTCCATCATTGCATCGTGGTCATCTTGCCAAATTTTGTGCCTAAAGTTGAAGAATCAATTAAATCTCTTTATGTTTCTATGGATGAAAGTAAGAAAAGAACCGATGTGCTTAGAGCTAAAAGAGAATTTTTAGAAAGGGCGTTTTCTAGTGATTACTTTCATAAAAGTGATGAAGATCCTAAAATGATTGGTGTTTCTTCTATTGATTCTTTGTTTAGTAAATTTAAGATTGATGAAAAAGGGATTGGAGAAGAGTCAACTTTAGATAGAAGGCGTCCCTATGATTCGGAGGGTGAAAATCTTGTTAATTTTTTTGATAAAAGTGGTTTTGCAGATGTCAAGACTTTAACTAGTGATGTGCCCACTATTTTGGATTACAAAGACTTCAATTATGATAGTTGCTCTTTGGTTGATTGTATTTCTTTGTTTCAATCCATGATAAATTCACCCCATTCTTATGAACAAAATAAAGCTTTTACTAAACATATTGTTGATGCTATGCTGAAAGCTTTTGAAAGAAAATTGGAATTAGAAGTTTCAATTCCTAGAAAATTACATGATGAATGGGAACCTACCATCAAATTCAAGATTAAAAAATATGAGTATTTTGCTTTATGTGACTTGGGTGCTAGTGTTTCTACAATTCCAAAATCTTTATGTGATGTGCTTGTTCTTACCGATATTGAACAATGCTCTCTAAATTTGCACTTGGCGGATTCTACTATTAAAAGGCCTATGTGAAGAATTAATGGTGTTCTTATTCTTGCAAATAGGAATTATGTGCCCATAGATTTTATTGTTCTTGATATTGATTGCAATCCGTCTTGTCCAATTATACTTGGTAGACCGTTTTTACGTACTATTGGTGCCGTGATTGATATGAAAGAAGGCAATATTAAATTTGAATTTCCACTAAGGAAGGGTATGGAACATTTCCCTAGAACAAGAATTATGCCACCATATGAATCAATCATGAGGGGACCATATGGATCTAGAACCAAAGATGACAAAACTTAGATCCTACGCATTATGCCTAGATAGGAGCCTAAAACGATGGCGCTCGTTGGGAGGCATCCCAAATTATATCTTTTTGCTTTTTGGTTTTCTTGCTATTTTGAATAAAATACACAATTATGCCTCTGGTCAGATGTGTTTTTGTGGTTTAAGTTAGTGTTTGTGCCAAGCAAGTCCTTTGGGATAATTTGGGTGAGATAGATTTGATCTTGCTGAAAAACTGAAACTTTTGCACTCACGAAATTATTTTTTATTTTTATCGGAAGAGTGCTTTTGAGTTGATTCTTTCTGAAGAAGATTACTAAACAAATTATTCACGTTGTCCTAATTTTTAAGAATATTTGGAGTTACATAAGTATTCTATGTAGTCAGATTGCTATAGACTGTTCTGTTTTTGACAGATTCTGTTTTCTTTGCGTTGTGTGCTTGTTTGATGATTTTATGGTTTTCTTTGAAGAGTGTTTGCCATAGAAAAGTTGAAATGCAGTAGATATAATGCAAAAATAAAATATGAATGGGTTTGCAACAGTACTTATAGTAGTGGTTTGCTTTCTTATACTAACGGATCTCACGAAGGTTTTGTTGAGTTTTATGTGATTGAAGTTTTCAAGTTTTGGGTGATCTTATGATGGATGAAGGAATAAGGATTAGCAAAAGGTTAAGCTTGGGGATGCCCGAGGCACACCAAGATAATATTCAAGAATTAGCAAGCAACTAAGCTTGGGATGCCCCCAAGTGGCATCCCCTCTTTCTTCTAACAATCATCGGTATTTTACTTGAAGCTATATTTTTATTCGTCACGTATTATGAATTTTGCTTGGAGCATCTTGTATGATATGAGTCTTTGCTTTTTTTCTTTGTGTTTTAAGTCTTGAATACTTGCTGGACACACCTTTTTGAGAGAGCCAAAAATTATGCGATGCTTGCTCCTATGCTTCACTTAAATATTTAGAGCCATGGAATTGCTCTAGTGCTTCACTTATATCTTTTTGAGCATGGTGTGCTTTGTTATTTTGAATAAATGCTCTCATGCTTCACTTAGATTTATTTGGAAGTTAGTAAAATATTTAAGAAATTCTCTCTTGCTTCACTTAGATTATTTTGAGAGAAAGAAATATTATGCCCATGTTCTTCACTTAAATTTGTTTGAGCTTATCAAAAGCAACATATAAAAATAGTCCCAAAGTGATAGATATCCAAGGAGGATATAATAAAAACTTTCATGAAGATCACTGGACAAAATAAACTTGATTCTTAGTAATGGTTTTGAGATGTGACGATATGATATGTGAGTCATGTTGATGAGTAATTGTGCTTTAGTAAGAATATTGATGTTAAGGTTTGTGATTCCCTATGCAAGCACGAAGTCAATAGTTATGCAATGAAATTTATATCCTACTTGTGGTGCATTATTCGGTGTTACTTATGCTTAATGCTTGGGTATGAGCTTTTTCATTTCTTGGTTGGTCGCTTCTCAATCTTTTGCTAGCCTTCATTTTGCACTAAGTATGATCACTACTTGTGCATCCAAAACCCTTTAAACCAGTTTTGCCATATGAGTCCACTATACCTACCTATATGTGGTATTTCCGTGCCATTCTAAGCAAATTTGCATGTGCCATCTCTAATTTTCAAAATAAATTTCTCTTTCATGTGCTCGTACCGCTCGCGAGGCGGTGAGGAGAGGCCAATATTTTCCATGCTAAATGTGTTATTATCATGATGAGTGTTTATTCACTTGCCATTGCACGAGAGTACGAAAAAGGTATTAGGGATGCCCAGTCCCAAAATGAAAAATGAATTTACTTTATGTTGTCAAATAATAAATTCCTTGGAAAGTGTTGGTATGGAGGGCACCCGTGGATACGGTTAGCCATGGAAAGTGAAAGTAATGGTGGAAAAAGGAATAAATTTTATTTTCTGTTTAGGTACCGCAAAGTGTTGGGAGCTCAAAGTCGTTTTCGTTGGTGGGGAAAGTATGCCTCCCAAAATGTTTTTATCTCTCAATATTCTCTTTGAGCTCTGGCACCTCTACAAATCCCTACTTCCCTCTGCGAAGGGCCTTTCTTTTACTTTATGCAATTTTTATTTTGAATTTGAGTCTCCATCTTCTCTTATAAAGCACCAACTAAGGGGCACTATGATCGTATTTAAGCATTGGGTGTAGCTAATATTCGAGTGTGTTTTATGAATGGATCAAAGATTGAGCATAATGGGATAACTTGCTTTAGTGTTGATATTTTGAAAGACATGGTTGCTTGTTGGTATGCTTGAGTATTAAAGTCGTCATGCCAAAACTAGACTATTGCTTTGAACCATATAAAAGTCCACATGTCCATGCTACAAAGAAAAGAAAATGTGATGAACATGTTAGGCAGCATTCCACATCAAAAATTCTGTTTTTATCATTTACCTACTCGAGGACGAGCAGGAATTAAGCTTCGGGATGCTGATACGTCTCCAACGTATCTATAATTTTTGGTTGTTTCATGTTGTTATATTATCATTCTTGGATGTTTTACAATCATTTTGTAGTCATTTTATATCATTTTTTGGTACTAACCTATTGACATAGTGCCCAGTGCCAGTTGCTATTTTCTGCTTGTTTTTTACATCGCAGGAAATCAATACCAAACGGAGTCCAAATGCAGCGAAACTTTTTGTGGATTCTTTTTGGACCAGAAGACATCCAGTGGGCCAAGAAAGTACCTGAGGGGAGCTCCGAGGGGAGCACAATCCACCAGGGCATGCCTGGGGGCCCAGGCGCGCCCCGGTGGGTTGTGCCCACCTCGGTAGCCTCTTTTATCTATAAATACCCCAATATTCTAGAAACCCTAGGGGAGTCAATGAAAATCAATTCCAACTGCCGCAAGTCCAGAAACACCAGATCCAATCTAGACACCATCTCGGAGGGGTTCATCATGTCCATTGGTGCCTCTCTGATGATTCGTGAGTAGTTATTTGTAGACCTATGGGTCCGTAGTTAGTAGCTAGATGGCTTCCTCTCTCTCTCTCTCTCTCTCTCTCTCTCTCTCTCTCTCTCTCTCTCTTGATTATCAATACAATGGTCTCTTGAAGATCCATATGATGTAAGTCTTTTGCGGTGTGTTTGTTGGGATCCGATGAACTTTGAGTTTATGATCAGATCTATGTTTTTATCCATGAAAGTTGTTTGAGTATTCTTTGATCTCTTATATGCATGATTGATTATAGCCACGTATTTCTTTTCTGATATTTGGGTTTTGTTTGGCCAACTTGATATATTTATCTTGCATTGGGAGGAGGTGCTTTGTGATGGGTTCGATCTTACGGTGCTTGATCGCAGTGACAAAAGGGGAAACAACACGTATGTATCATTGCTATTAAGGATAACAAGATGGGGTCTATTTATACATAAATAGAACTTGTCTACATCATGTCATCGTTCTTATTGCATTACTCCATTTTTCCATGAACTTAATACACTAGATGCATGCTGGATAGCGGTCGATGTGTAGAGTAATAGTAGTAGATGCAGGCAGGAGTCGGTCTACTAATCTTGGACGTGATGCCTATATAATGATCATTGCCTGGATATCGTCATGATTATTTGAAGTTCTAGCAATTGCCCAAAAGTAATTGTTTTTCCCACCGTTTGCTATTTTCTGAGAGAAGCCACTAGTGAAACATACGGCCCCCGGGTCTCTTCTAATCATATTTGCCTTTGCGATCTATTTTTATTTGCTTTTATTTTCAGATCTATTAAACAAAAATACAAAAATACCTTGCTGCAATTTATTTATTTCATGATCTATTTATCCCATCTATCACAACTTTATCATGTCTTCTCGCCAATTTGAGGCATCGTTACCCGAAAGGGATTGACAATCCCTTTAACACGTCGGGTTGCGAGTATTTGTTATTTGTGTGCAGGGGTTATTTACGTTGTGTTGCTTGGTTCTCCTACTGGTTCGATAACCTTGGTCTCATCACTGAGGGAAATACCTAACGTCGTTGTGCTGCCTCATCCCTTCCTCTTTGGGGAAATACCGACGTAGTTCAAGCAGGCATCAACACCTGGGCGCGCCTGGGGGCCCAGGCGCGCCCTGGTGGGTTGTGGTCACTGTGGGCCCCCTCTTCTGATGATTCCAACTCCCAAAAATCACAAATATTCCAAAATAATTCTCCGTAAATTTTTATTGCATTTGGACTTCATTTGATATGTATATTCTACGAAACAAAAAACATGCAAAAAACAAGAACTGGCACTGTGCACTGGATCAATATGTTAGTCCAAAAAATCATATAAAAAGTTGCCAAAATATGTGAAAGTTATATAATATTGGCATGAAACAATAAAAACTATAGATACGGCGGAGACGTATCAATGCTCATCTTGATGATTATTTGCCACATAAGAAACTTATACACATGAGAAAGTGCATATCTTTCTTTGATGACTGTTCGGTTACTACCGGTCCTTGGGATTGTCTCATTTTGATTCTTTGATGGATCCGGTAAGAGGATGAGTAGCAAGTGCTTGTATGTATTTATTATATCTTTGCACTTATGAGTTTTTGGATATATTTTGGAGCCATTCTTAGCATGATGATACTATTGGATACTTCCCGTCTATCTTGTCCAAAATATGTTCTTTGGATCTTCTGAATGTGTGACTCTCATGTTTTATCTTCTTGTCGCATTCTATGGATCCCCAATATAGTTTGAGATCCTCCATTTATTCATAAATGGGTATGTGTTTTTGATTCCACTCACATTTGAGAAATGCACGAATTAAGGAGGAACACATACTATATTGCCCTTCTAGATTTCTTCCATTTTGGCATTTGATGCCAATGGGGGGGTGTTTAAAGGGTTTAGGAGAAGTGGGTTGGTTCTTATCATGCATATCCACATTTTTTGTGTTTGCTTGTTGCATGGATGTGTATATAGATAAAACTTTACCAAGTTCTTTCACGTGCATACATTATGGGGGAGTTTGCTCTATATAGTGTGGTTTTACTAGCATCAAATTCTTGTGTAGCATTTCGATGCTAGTACAACCGGTTTTGATAACATCAACTATCTTTGTGACATTTGAGGCTATCAAAACCACTTCAAGTATACGATTTATTCTCGAATAGATTGCATACTTGTTTTAAATTAATTATATAAACCCTCTTGTTGAGATTGTCATCAATTACCAAAATGGGGGAGATTGAAAGGGCATGTACCCCCTAAGTGTAGTTTTGGTAATTAATGACAATCTCTATGGACTAATGTTTTCATTGAGATATAATTGAAGGGATTGTACATAGATGGTGCATCAAGGATACTATATGGAATCAAGGATAAAGTCCATATATATGAGGATATGTTTGCTCTAAGCACTGGCATTACTTGACAATTCCTATGGAGCACCAAGTGCATTGAATCCTATATGAAGAAATGTTCCATAGTGATGCATGAAGCATGTTGGATTTAAGAATGCCATCAAAACATTCAAAGATGTCCTCATGGTATCCCTCTCTGGATACCCCGTGCGCATGGGCCTCCTGAACCCGTGCGCACGGGGTCGAGTGTCAACTCTCTGGATACCCCGTGCGCACGGGGTCCCTGACCCCCGTGCACACAGGGCCTAGGTTTTGGCACTCGAGGTCCCATATCCAGTGAGGTTTCAAGTTGGTCTTTGGGGATTTATGTTGAAGCCATCAAGATTGTTTTTAATGTCTAACCAAATATATTCAAGGTGGAGTTCGTTAGAGGACCTCAAAGATTGACATATGTGGGATTTTAAGGATCAAGAGCTTGAGAGTATAAACAAATAGAAGAATTCAAGTTAGGGTTTCAAGACAAGGTCATAGTAAGCTCATGTGTTGGGTTTTTGGTTGATCAAGTCTTGAAGCATGCAACAAGAGTGAAGAATTCATTATGCCTCTCAAGATATTGCGATGGAGTTTTAGAAGAGCATGTGGTGACCAAGATGATATTTTTTGGAGTTGTGTCGAATATAGTGTACAAGGTAGGTTACAATTGGACTTGTAGTAGTATTGTGTTTAGATAGGATATGGAGTCGTGTCCAAGTAGGTCACTTGTATCCTAGGCCTCTCATATATAGCGGGGCTAGACACACGATGTAACCAATGCCAACATAATAGCACCGGAACGCAGGGGAAGCCGGCGGTTTGTGCCGGCGTCCAGGGCCACCGGGTGCAGTATTGTGACGGTGTCACGGGGAGGAGGGCCCGTAATCAAGCCCCGGGGATGTAGCCATATTGGTGAACCTCGTTAACAAATCTCAGTGTCGTGCTCGTGTGATTGCTTGGTCCTCGGATGATCAACGGTGGCCTCAGATTTATTCTAACAAGTGGTATCATGAGCAAGGTTACGATGAAGTTGCACGAGTTAATATAGAGGATTGAGGAGCGATTTCAAGCAGTTGGCTGATTGATCGGAAGCGGTGTCTCAAAGAAAGCGTCGAGTCGGCGACCTCGGCGACATCGCATTGTGTGGCGACCGCACACGAAGGAGGACATGTGCAGGCAGGTCTAAGGGCCGAGCCAGGCTCTGGCGTGTGCAGTGCGCTGGTGGCTGCTCCCAAAGGCCCCGGTAGGCCTGCAAACAGACGTGGACAAAGGTGCTGGGAAGCTTGAGGCTCGTGAGGCAGAGGCCGCACTCGTTTCGGCTCGGACGTAGGATACAGGACACTCATGCGATAAAGAAGCTAATACGAGATTTGTTTGGAGACCAAAACAGGACCGAGTCCCGGAAGGATGTCGTCTCAGGAACGCAGTCTTGCATGCTCGCTTTAAAGGCTGGTGCAGGCAGCCGTAGAAGAGACACACAGGCAGATCAAATCGAGCAAAGGAAATATGCATTGATGCATCCATCGGGAACTAGCAAGGGGCTTGGGTAAGGCAAAAGCTAGCGTCGTGGAGTTGAGCCACGGGACCCACACCACGTGAAGGACAAGAGTGATTCTTTGGTTGGTTTTACTATTAGTGCGTGGAGAATCGGTTCGTGTACTTGGGGCATTTGTGTGGACAACTCAGATAATTTTTTCACACGGTTAGTCGTATGAAGAACCATGGCGCCAACGGGTACCAGGTTTCAGGTGGAGAAGTTCAACGTGACTTCAAACCTTGGGTTATGACAGACAAGGTGAAAAAATGTGTTGGCACAATAGATATGCTTGAAGGCGTTGTGGGAAGTCATGCCAGCTAAGATGGAATTATCGTGTGATGGATAGAAATTTGCGGAAGATGATTTGGAAGCCTGGATCGGACTAGATAGTCTAACGGATCTATGCAAGTCGGTTGGTATAGAAGACGCTGGTGGGATCGGCGACGACATAGGAGCGTGATGCTGATGTGACTGACTTCTGGGGCGTGGAAACATGTGGCACATGCCCGAGGGTTTGTGTGGCTTTGACAAGACTATGGCGCGGGGTTGATTCAAGGTGATGTACACACGGAGCTTGAAGTTGATGGGGCGCGAGGGTGGACTTATCATCTACCATGGAGTCATGTTGAAGGTGGAGCTGGATTGAGGGGCTACATTGTAAGGATCCAGCCTATTCAGCGGGAAAAGCGAGTGACACGTAATTTGGACTGGAGCCCAGTGGTCTGATGGAAGCATGAAACTCGTCATCGGTCGGTGATGATCGGTGGTACTCTGCAGTGGCGGTTGAGTGGTGTGGGTTTGCGACCCTTGAGACTCGACCGAGGCAGCAAAGGCTCAACACAGTAATAGCGGCGAGGTGTGCGGCACGCACGGGACATGGAGATGGGCCAGGGCTCTGGTGGTCATACATGTGGTGAGATAACTGCGAATTTGACTCGGGATGACTACAAGAAACGATGAAATTCCATCAAGTTTCAGACAGGCGGTCAAGAGAAGAGCGGTGATGTTGAGTTCAGGTAACTCTTATGTGTGACACCCAATATGTGAGTTGTTCACTTTCATGCAGGTCAGTGATCGGTGTGTGATGTCGTTGGACGGATACTCTGGAAGTTGGGAGCACAAACTGGAGTAACAAGGAACTTAATTTTGCTCGAGGGTTGACTCTAGTCAAGAAAAGAAGGGACTACAAGTTGCAGGTGGAGTCACATGGAGTCTTTGGAGTATCAGCGGTGCTCATGGGATAAACTCAAGTTCAATGTACATGGAAGTTTGACGCATGGACGAATATTCGCGAAGGTGGAGTTTGTTGGAGTGGTGTCAAATATAGTGTACAAGGTAGGTTACAGTTGGACTTGTAGTAGTATTGTGTTTAGATAGGATATGGAGTCGTGTCCAAGTAGGAAACTTGTATCCTAGGCCTCTCATATATAGCGGGGCTAGACACACGATGTAACCAATGCCAACATAATACCACCGAAATGCAGGGGAAGCCGGCGGCATCCCCTGCGTCCAGGGCGATCGGGTGCAGTATTATGACGGTGTCACGGGGAGGAGCGCCCGTAGTCAAGCCCCAGGGATGTAGCCATATTGGTGAACCTCGTTAACAAATCTCAGTGTCGTGCTCGTGTGATTGCTTGGTCCTCGGATGATCAACGGTGGCCTCGGATTTATTCTAACAATATTCATATAGTGGAACTTGATATGGTCACAAAAGAGTCTTTGGTGATATGGTCTTTGAGCAATGAAGGGAAATGAAGAGTTCATTGTGGCTTTCAAGAAACCAAGATGGGCCATGAAGTAAATATGTTGGTTGACCAAGATGAAGCTCGAAGATAATCTATATGGTCAACTCTCAAAGCGCAATCTTTGTACCACATGGGATCAAGTGATCTAGTGGTATGGTAAGTAATTGTGAATTGTGCTTTGCTACCTAACCCATGCTATGTGTTTGTTATGTCTATGTGGGTTAGGTGTTTCTCATGGGCTTGCACCAAAACGAAAGATTTCAAGTAGCCCATGTGAAGATGACATCTAGTGGTGATGGTCATCGGGTTCGAGGAGTCCAAGTGCAAGATGAGAAGCCGGAGATTATATGCTTTCAAGCTTGTGGTCCATATCATGATAGTGTGCATGTGAAGATGGGCTTAAGTTAAGTCTTCCCTCATTGCAATATGAGTAAACATATTGAGTATCTTCACCAAGTGAATGTGGACAAGAAAAGGATTTCAACTTGAGGCAAGCATTAAAGTCATCAGAAAGCTCAAGTGGAATGTGAAAGGCAAAGGTAAACCTTGGCTAGGTTTTCCTAGTTTTGCCAGTCTCATGGTGCTTGGTGGGAGACCGGATTATATGTTTGATAGCCGTACTATCAAGAGGGACTTTCGAGCAAGTTGCTTGATCACGTCGCATGTAGAGAGCTCAAACCTTTGCATAATTTGCATCATTATTTCTTATTGATCTTATGTGTTTCTCTGTGTGAGGACCTTGGGATTTTCTAGAACTTTAAAATGAGCCCAAGATCATCGAATTCGGAGTTCGTATGCCAAAGTTATGCATATTTTAGTGGGCTGCTGCAGACAGTCCTCGGTACCCCGTGGGCATGGGCCCCCCGTGTCCACGGTCTTGTACCGTGCGCATGGGACCCCATGGGCACGGGGTGCCTAGGAAGTGTCTATTGGAGCCCCAACGGCTAGTTTTGGAAGTTGGCTATATAAGAGCCCTTCCTCCCCACCGGTTTGGGGTTGGTTCACACACATTCCAAACATCATTTTGAGACTCTTACCACCTCTCCCAAACCACTATCTCCCCTCTAAGTGAAGGGGGATTTGTGCATGGATCTTGGAGTCATTTGTTTATTTCCTCCATTGCATCCCCTGTCTTCAATCTCCCACTTTCTTGACTTGCATCTTGTGGGATTGAGAGAGTGAGTTGAGCATTTGTTGCTTGACCTTGCATTGCATTTGTTGCATTGGTTTGAGCTCCCCGCATCAATTTGTTCGTGTGAGAGCCCGTGAGTTTATTACTCTTGGAGGCTTCGCCTCCTAGACGGTTTGGTGATATCTTTGAGAAGTTTGTGAAGAGAGCTAGGTGGCCAAGGTTCCTCCGGAAGCTTCCTTTTGTGGTGTGCTCCGGGGAAGGGTGTGTCGTGGCCTAGGTGGTCAAGTTCCTCCGGAAGCTCTCGTGGTTGTGGTGTGCTCCGAGAAGATTGTAAAGGTGTGGTGGTCACCTTCAAGACCAACCCCAAGTGAACCGAGGCTCATCCGTTGGGGGTGACTCAAAAGGGAGAATATGATGAGTCACTTCATGACGCCTCGGAGGTTTGGCTTCGGCACCGCTCTGACGGAGATTAGCACTCTCACGAGTGCGAACATTGGGATAAATCCATGTCCCCGACTCAGTTGTGGTTATCTCATACCCACACCCTTTACTTTCTGCAATTCATACTTGCTCATATTGATATATCTTCTGCTAGTTGAATTGCTTAGTTGTTCCTACATTTGCATATCTTGTGATATAGTTTTTGCTTGCTAGTTTCCTTAAAGTGCCTATCTTGTTTAGCATAGGTTGTTGGTGCACTTAGTTGAGCCTAGCATATTTAGGATTTGTGCCTAAAAAGTATTTGTTTAATTTATTCCACATTAGGACAAAGCCAAATATGTAAAAGTTTTAAAACGCCTATTCACCCCCCCCCCCTTCTAGTCGTCATATAGATCCTTTCAACATGTATTTAAGTTTCCGGTCAGTACAATTCTAGCATGAATAATAAATCTTTATCATGAATAAGTAAATATAATAATAACAACTTTATTATTGCCTCTAGGGCATATTTCCATGAGTCTCCCACTTGCACTAGAGTCAATAATCTAGATTACATAGTAATGAATCTAATACCCACGGAGTCTTGGTGCTGATCATGTTTTGTCCGCGGAAGAGGTTTAGTCAATGGGTCTGCTACATTAAGATCCGTATGTGTTTGCAAATTTCTATATCTCCATCCTTGACCTTTTCACGAATGGAGTTGAAGCGTATCTTGATGTGTTTGATTCTCTTGTGAAACCTCGATTCCTTCGCTAAGGCAATTGCTCCAGTGTTGTCACAAAATATTTTCATTGGACCCGATGCACTGGATATTACACCTAGATCGGATATGAACTCCTTCATCCAGACACTTCATGCACTGCCTCCAAAGCACTATGTACTCCGCTTCACACATAGATCCCGCCGCGACGCTCTGCTTGGAACTGACCAACTGACAGCTCCACCATTCAATATAAATACGTATTCGGTTTGTGATTTAGAGTCATCCAGATCAATGTCGAAGCTAGCATCAACGTAACCATTTACGACGAGCTCTTCGTCACCTCCATAAACTAGAAACATGTCCTTTGTCCTTTTCAGGTACTTCGGGATGTTCTTGACCGCTATCCAGTGATCCACTCCTGGATTACTTTGGTATCGCCCTGCCAAACTTAATGCAAGGCACACATCATATCTAGTACTCAACCACTGGTACCGTATCGTGCTACACAAACGGTTTTTAACCCCTTTCCACGACGGCATTTGGAACCGCCACCAAGTGAGTGTGGACGATAGGGGGTCCTTCCCACCCAACCCAGAAACCGTCGGGGATGGGCGAGCGGTTACTGACGATCGCCGTAGAATAAACGTATGAGAAGCCACCCCAGTCCCACACGTTACATCTCGACGTGACATTTCTGATCAGAGAGACATACCAAACGATTACACTACTATAGTCGTGTGAAAAAGGTGGACATCAACATTTAATCTACCGATATGTTTGTGATAGGTACGTTATCACACATGGTTCAAGAATGTAAAATGTGTGCGGTGCCTCTACTCACTCCAACGTGTACATTTTCATAACTTTGTGCGATTGGTATTCCTATCACACACGCACACTGGTTTGAAATGTTTGCCGTATTACCATGAATCGCACACGCATATGGGACGAAACTGTGTGTGCGTCCGTGGGGCATCACAAATGTTTCATGTCAAAGAACCGTTTGTTCTCTATTTTTCATAGCACATGCTATTTTCTTTCTAACCATGTGCACATTATTTTATTCGCTCCTGTATATTTTTATTTTTCCCTATAATTTATTATTCGGATTGGAAATTTTGAAATATGGAACGTGCAATTCAAATTCTCAGCACAATGGTTCAACAACGAATCCATAAATAAAATTGTCAGTACAATATTTTCAGTAATTACAAGATTAGACAACAATTAACTATGATGAACCACAATGTTTAGAGGCAGTAAAGGTGAAGAGACAAGTGTAAATCATTTTGACTGCCGATGGTGTTGAAGAAGCAGAATGCCCATAATGTGCCTTCGTGCATGCCATAGTGTAAAGCCCCGGACACACCCGCCGGTGGTCGTTACTCCTGGCGGGATCTAGACTGGCCCCACAGATCAATACTAGTCTTTTCTGCGCACTTTGTCCTCACTCGTGCGCACCCGGGGGCAACCTCCTGGTCGGTCACCCATCCTGAAACTACTCCAAGCTAAGCACGCTTAACTTTGGAGTTCTGTCCGAATGGGATCCCGGAAAAGAAGGAATTCCTTATTGATATGAGTAGTCTATCATCCCTAATAAGCCAGGCTATTACATACACCCCCACTCAGAGGAACCGACGTCCTCGTCGGGCCACAGGAACGTTCCCTCTTGGCACAACCGTCTGTGCATCCAGTCCGGTACATGTGCCATGTCGTGTGCCACGACGGGTCACAAACGTCATGAACAACATGACCGCGCACCTGTCCGCAACCATCCTTGTAACCGCGAGGGTTGGCTCTGATACCAACTTGTCACGCCCAATATGCGACCCTATCCAAAAGGAACCCGAAGGTCCCACCAAGGATAGACCCGCATATTGAAACGCTTTTGCAAGGTGGATATCATTACATCAACATTACATAATAGATGGGGATACATACAAAAGGCATACAATGCCACACGAGTACAACATCATCATACAAGAGATCAACATCCGACTACAGATGAAACATAAACAGAAACTCAAACAATATCCACCCTGCTAGCCCAGGCTGCCGACCTGGAACCTATCCCCTGATCGAAGAAGAAGCAGAAGAAGAACTCCAAACAAGCAAACATCGCTCTCGCGTCATGATCATCGGAAAACCTGTACCTGCAACTGTTGTTGTAGTAATCTGTGAGCCACGAGGACTCAGCAATCCCATTACCATGGGTATCAAGACTAGCAAAGCTTAATGGGAAAGGAAGGGTTAAAGTGGTGAGGTTGCAGCAGCGACTAAGCAAGTATGGTGGCTAACATACGCAAATGAGAGCGAGAAGAGAACAAGCGGAACAGACGTGAAGCTAGCAATGATCAAGAGGTGATCCTGAACACCTACTTACGTCAAACATAACCCAGAAACCGTGTTCACTTCCTGGACTACGCCGAGAAGAGACCATCACGGCTACACACGCGGTTGATGCGTTTTAATTCGGATCAGGTGTCAAGTTATCTACAACCGGACATCAACAAATTCCCATCTGCCACATAACCGCGGGCACGGCTCTCGAAAGTTTATACCCTGCAGGGGTGTCCCAACTTAGCCCATGACAAGCTCTCGCGATCAACGAAGGAATAGACCTTCTCCTAGGAAGACCCGATCAGTCTCGGAATCCCGGTTTACAAGACATTTCGACAATGGTAAAACAAGACCAGCAAGACCTCCCGGCGTGCCGACATCCTGATAGTAGCCGCGCGTATCTCGTCTCAGGCCACGACCGGATGAGCAATCCGTACAACTAAAACCAGACCTCAAGTTTCCCTGAGGGGGCACTGCAAAGGGCTCTAGTTCGGACCAGCACTTAGACAAGCATTAGCCCGGGGGGGCTGAATAAAGATGACCCTTGGGTTAATTACTCCCAAGGGAAAAGGTAGGTGGTGGTGATGCAAATGGTAAAACCAAGGTTGGGCCTTGCTGGACAAGTTTTATTCAAAGCGAACTGTCAGGGGGGTCCCATAAATCACCCGACCGCGTTAGGAACGCAAAATCCGGGAACATAACACCGGTATGACGGAAACTAGGGCGGCAAGAGTGGAACAAAACACCAGGCATAAGGCCGAGCCTTCCACCCTTTACCAAATATATAGATGCATTAATAATATAAGAGATATTGTGATATCCCAACCAAAATCCTGTCCACCATGGAGAAATCTTCAACTTCACCTGCAACTAGCAACGCTATAAGAGGGGCTAAGCAAAGCGGTAACATAGCCAAACAACGGTTTGCATAGGAAAGGTGTCAAAGGTTAGAGGTTCATGGCAATTTGGGATGGCTTGATAAACAGGTGATAGGTAGCGCAGCATAGCGATAGAACGAAACAACTAGCATAGCAATGATAGTAGTGATATCCAGGGTAGCGGTCATCTTGCCTGAAATCCTGCTAGGAAGAAGAACGAGTCCATGAAGAAGATGAAGCCACGAAGACGAACCAAGCATAGACGAACGCATCCTCACGATCGCAACGAAATGGGAACTATCGAGAAGAAGCACACAACATGGGTAAACACACCACACATGAACAAGGCATGATGCACAACAAGCATGATGCATGACCAAGCTACATGAAGCTACTCATGGCAAGAGATGATGCAAACAAGAACAACACATCAAGGCAAGTTTAAATGAGGCCGGGAACAACATATAACAACTCCGGTAAGTCCTCATATGCATATTTCGAAATTGGTCCAGAACTGAATAAACCTTATGTTCAAGTTGTTAAACAGCAAATTAAGATGCACCAAGATGAACTACACGAAATTCTAGTCAAGTTACATATAAAGTTCATTAGATTCGGAGCTACAGCCTAGAAGATATGAGCAAAACAAGTTAAGCATGGCATTGATGCAAAATGCATACAAACATCAAGCAAACACCTCAAAACAAGGATGCAACAAGATAATATGAAACTACAGGCAAAATCAAGCAAGTTTCATATAGAGCACACTCAAAACGGAGCAACGGGGCAACACATACACTCTATACAAGTCATAGCAACAATCTGTCCATAACAGCAACTAGGCATCTTACAAGCATCAAAACAACAAGCTACAACACCCCAACATAATAACAAAAGGCATGGGCATGAAGTACAGGTAAAGCATAACAAAACATGAACACTGAGCTATCTCCAGAAATCACTAGAACATGCTCCAAAACACATGGTAAGATTGCAAATAATAACAGTTTCAGACTTTAGCAGAAATAACATCAGGTTGCAATGTTTAGAGCTATCAAACAACATGTTACAGGAACATATCATGCAAAAAAAGGCATGGCATGAATCTACTAAAAGCATAGATCAAAAGTCTCTTACTGACCAACAGCCAAAAAGGATCAGAAGATAAGATGGCACCCATGTAAACATGGCAAGTTATATTACAGATTCATACATGGCAAGAACAATGATAAGTAGGCATGTTGGTGAGCTTGAACCACTCACCACAGAGCAATACATGGCATGGCAAGGCAACCAACAGTAAGAAGACATGTTTATGAAGCTAAGCATGGCAAGAGCAAGTTCATAGGATGCATGGAACACTAGAAAAACACATGGGAACTAGTGAACTTAATGTTAACAGGCTGACAGCAACATCATTTAGCAAACTTTAGAGCAAGATAACAACATGCTACAGCAGGCTATAATTGCAACCAAGGGCATGAATGAATAGAGCAAGACATGTAGATCAAAACATGTTCATAGAGCATCTCCAGATTATACATAGAATGATTAGTAGAAGCATGTTTACATAGCAACAAAATATAACAGAATCTGCCAGGAAAACAGCAACAGCAAGTACCCTACTTAACAAGCTTGATACACTCAGCACATAACTCACAAAAATACATGGTTAACACCCCTGGAAAGATGGCATGGCATAGATCAAAATACATGTAGACATCAACCTCATAGGATGCACACATCAATCATGGCAAAAATGAGAAATGAGCAAGTTATAACAGTTTCAGCAGATTAACAGCAACATGCACTCTTCCAACAGCATTTCGGGCATCAAGATGAGCTCAAATGAAAATGATGCAATGGAATGCAATGAAGTACTCGTCGAGACGAACAATTTGACATATTACACGTACGAAACGGAGCTACGGATGCAGAGATACAACATGATGAACATGGCATGAATATGCAAAAATCCTGGGGACTTAGGCGATTTTCAGAGGGGGGGAGTCAACCTCTCGGCACGGAAATCGAGGACGCCGGGGAGGTCGCCGGAGTGCGGGCAGCGGCGGCCGGGGATGAGGGGGCCGGTGAGGGAGGCACCGGATCCAGCCTCTCCGCGGCCGGATCCGGCCGGGGCGGCGCGGAGGCGACGGCCGGGGGCGCCGGAGCGGACGGCGGCGCCGGTGAGGAGAAGGCCGAGAGGCGGCGGTGGCCGGCTGGCGGCGGGTGGCGGAGGGCGCGGGCGCGCTCGGCCGCGGCGGCGTGGGTGCTGGAGGCGGGCGGCGGCGGAGGCGAGGCGAGGC